>NC_084796.1:133072498-133375529 GCF_963169125.1 Humulus lupulus
AGTTCTTTGAACTTAAGGTTTTCTTTCGGTAAGCTCTTCCTCTCGGTGGTTTAGATTCATTTCTTTTTCATCTCCTTCTTTTATAAATACTCACCTTCTCATTGTTGGTTTTTGGGAGTGTTCCAACCCGTCCTTGTTCTCATATCCCGAAATTGGTAAGGAAAATAGGATAGAATTTTATGTTATGTTATGTTATGTACTGTTATATTATATATGTTGATAGACCTTGGGCATATGACTTGTATAGCTAACAAGCCCCAATAAATTATGGGCATATGACTTGCTTAGCTAGCAAGCCCCACCAATCTATTGGGCATATGATTTGTATAGTTTACAAGCCCCAAGTAGTATAATGGCCATTGTAGTAGTATATGATATGTTTATATGTTATCCTATGTTATGTTATTGTTGACCCTCGATTTGGCCAACGACACAAAGTCAAGAATACGACAAGAAATGAGATAATAATCAAGAGTTTCATCGAATAGTAAAGAATATACAGACGATTTATAGTGGTTCGGCCCCAATGAATGGTAATGAGTGGTTGGCCTATGTGGGGTGTACGCGACCCGCGTAGAATTGTCTGTAAAACTCCTTCACGAACATTTCCTAGGATACTATACTTCCAGGAGGGAACTTAAAGAACCACTCCTGGGTGGTGTCAGAAAGTGTAGCGGGGAAGATCCTGCAGCAGGCATCTTCTGACACTTTATGTATATCCATTTGTATCTCAAATTTGTTTACGTGAAATATTGGGTCTCCATACCCATCAAAGTTTGGCAGTGTGGGCATTTTGAATATACTAGGGGTTTCTGCCACAACAATCCTTTGCACAAATGGAGTGCCCCTCCTCCGATTGTACTCTATGTGGGAAGTTCAACCCCCGACCAGCTGTTGTACTGCCTGGTTCAAAGCATCAATCTGAGCCTGAACTGCCTCTGGGATCGCTGGGGCAACTGGTGCCGGAGGAGCGTACTCATCGTGCCTTGCACGTCGGTCATTGAGTACCTTCCTTAAATCATCATCGCTGTGTATTAGCTCGCTAACTCCTAGTCGATCAAAGACGTTATGCTCCCTGGGTTGCCCCCCAGCATTATGGCTTGCTAGCCTATTTTCTCTAGGTGGGGGGCTTCTGTCTCCACCTTTCTCCTCATTCCTCCGACCAGCATTTCCTCTGCCAGAATCAGCTTCATTATAGTCATGGCCATCTCTAAACTGTGGCCGACTACGGCGTGATTTCCTCCTCGGGCTGGTATTTCCCGAGCGTCAACGGGAGGCCTGCACTGGTCGTTGGGTCCCCATGCATTATTATGCCGTGGGGGTCATTGGGTTCACGCTATTTCCTCCTTGGGCATGTATTTCCCGAGCGTCAAGGGGAGGCATGCACTGGTCGTTGGGTCCCTGTGCATTATTATGTCATGGGGGGCCTCTGCCCGCAGAGCCTGACTCATTGTTCCTTCTATTAACAGAAGGATGCTGCCCCCTGCTCGGTGGATTTGGCTCTTCGTCCCCTGGGTGTCTAGGGCCGCGGGGCGGTTGCCCGACCCTATTCTTCCTCTGGCACTGGGGATTGTCTCAACAATCTTGAGATGGAGGCTGCTGCTCAGGATCCCTAACTGGGACATCGTCCTGAGCCACAGGCAACTACTCCGGCCTTTGAGGGCTTGCTGGCTAGAGTGGAGGATTGGGATTGGGAGCCCGCTGTTCTGGCACGCTCAGTGGTTGATCCGACTGAGAGGCTGGCGTAGCCTGTCCTCGAGCCAATTGAATGGCTGCTTTGATAGCTACCCTGGAATCCCTCTGCCGACGGTCCATGTCCGCCTGCCGCTCACTCAGCTCCTGGTGCTGACGTTCAATTTCTCTCTGCTGCAGCGCCATTGTCTCCACTATGTTCTCTTGATTGGCCAACTCATCCTATAATACCCCCAGTGTTGCCCTCAGTGTTTCCGTATCCAACTCCTCCTCTTCCAACTCTATATGTGGTTCATGCTCCACCACATTTGGAGGAGGAGGTTGAGATGATGTAGCCCCAGCGGACGGTCACGCTTTGTTAGATGTCTTTGCCATTAGATTTTCTTACAACTTCTAGAGTTCAACTCTCAATGAAAGCACCAGAATGTTGACCCTTGATTTGGCCAACGATATGGAGTCAAGAATATGACAAGAAATGAGATAATAATCAAGAGTTTAATCTAATGGTAATGAATAGGCACAAACGATTATAGTGGTTCGGCCCCAATGAATGGTAATGACCTACGTCCACTTAGTGCTATTATTAATATTGAATCCCAATGTCGTGACAAAGAACTAGGGTTCTTCAGTTTCACAAACCTTGGGAGAATTACAATAAGATGATGGATAATCGCACTATATGTTCTTTATCTCGGTATTCAGGAAAAAGATTCAAAGGTCAAAAGTCCCTTCCTTGAGCTATTTCATGCATATTTATAGGCTCAAGGGGGGTTACATGGGCCAATGGGCCTTAACTATCCTTAATATCCGTGTATCAAGGCAATAAAGAGGAAATAATCAACGTAGTTATTACAAGATTACAATCTTTTAAGGAAATAAACTGAATCATACAACCAGCCTGGTCATATCTAATCGCGAGGTTTGACGAAGCAATGTGTAGCTGGTCGATAATCGAACATCATCTCCTTTATTTTGACTCTGCCACGTGTCAACCACGTGTGAGAAATCCTTGCAACGTCATTAGCAGTTGTTTTTGGGTAAATATTTTCCCCCCAAGTTTACTTTACTGCGACCAACATAGAGTAAACTTTGGAAACTGACCCTTTGCTTACCCCACCAAATCTGTCAGAGCCGCCCATGCCTTCTCGAAAAAGGTAACCAATCATGTCCAATCAAGTATTTTCGGTTTCCCAAAAAAATTTCTGACGGCTATTGCACTTCCCCATTCATTGAAAAAAGTAATTCCACGATTACCTCTTTTACGGCGCCACGATCACCATAAATAATACCCCAAGATCACATTTTTACTTTTTACCTTTCACCCGCCTTCTCTTCTTCAAGAACTTTAAAGAACATCGACCTTCAGAGCTCAGAAAATCCAGAAGCTTTCATCGCTGATCTAAGGAAATTTCGCTCAGACGTTCAAAACGTTCATGTTCATACTCTAACTTTCATCCAAGTAAGTTTCCCGAATCTTTCAGTCGTTTGAGATGCCATGCAAAACCATTTTATATTTGTTTCATTTCTGAGCTCTTGAATGTTCTTGGGTGAAACTGTTTGGGTGTAAGTGGGCATACTGATCGATGTTTGATAAGGTAGTGAAATAATGTTTTATAGGAGATAGGAGTCAGTTTGGTAGTTAAGATTGTAGATTTAGGGCGTAAAATCGAAGTAAAAATTCGATTTTTAAGCTAGCTGAAAAACTGGGTTTCCCCCGCCCTTTCAGAGTCAAAAAAGCTTTTCCTGAAAAACTTTTCACTTCTTCTTTTTAATCTATTTTCCAAACTATTCACTTGAAATACAGTATTTTTTATTAGAATGCTGCTGGTTGTATAAAAGCTTAACTTTTATACACGAGCAGCGTTATTCCAACTTTTAAACACAAGGTTTTAGGCCTTAAATTCTCATCTTCCCTTTTTCTGTTCGCAGCTTTTCATGCACAATCCATGGGGAGGTGAGAGACCTATCGACAACAACTTGCTGGCCCAATTACTTGAGGATGAGGAGCGACCATCGCTGTTTATACCAGAAATTCCCTTTTCTCACGTCACCCCAAACACTCTATCGACCCCTCTTCAAATATGGGTCGAGCAAAATCCAAAGCCTAGAAAAGAAGCCATCGGGAAGAAAACACCCCCGACCCTGCTATCCAAACTCAAGCCCAACTTCGAAATGCCATTCATCCAAATGTTGAATGGCACGTTTCCCCTCCTAGCCGAGTAATGGTTAGGATGATTGCAAATTACATTAAGAAATACGGACTTCCTAGGGTGACCCTAGTCCAGTCTACTAGAGACCAACAGGAAAATCTTCCTGGAGGTGCCTTTAGCGCCTAGTCGAGGTATCACATCGAGGCAGGAGCAATCCTGCCTCTCCATCCTTTTTCCCAAGGTGTTGACTGCGTTTTTAGCCAACGACGTGAGAACGTCAAATACGACAAGCCTTCAAGAGAATAAAAACGACACAGACGGTTTAAACAAGAAAAATAAATAACACAGGAGATTTTTATAGTGGTTCAGCCCCGATTGTCGGTAATAGCCTAATCCACTTAGAGTTGTGATTTATAAACCTGTACTCAAGATCAGATGGACTGAGCCAACTGAGTTTCTTTAGTACAAATTGCAAAAATACAAGAATTCTCTCTCTAGAATACTCAGACCCAACTTTGTCTCTCTAGAATACACAGTCCCAATTTTCTCTCTCTAGAAAGAAGAAGCAGAAGAAGAAGCTCTCTCATCCCATAAGCTCTCTATTTATAGGCCTGGGATCCTCAACTGATGTCCCCTTATGATAGGGATATTTTATTATATTTATTACATTTAAACATTCAAAATTCGAAATGTAACAAACCCCCCATTTGTGGGAAGAATGAGAGATTCCCGCGTATGTTGTTGAAGCTGTCTCTAGGAATCTTGACTTAGTCTCCTCTAGCTAGTTGATCCACCTCCTACTGACCACCCATGCAAGTGTTGGTCGGACGTGCATGGTGGTAGGACATGCATGGTGGTAGGACATGTTTTCGTGGGTTGAACGTGCATGGTGGTAGGACATGCACTTCTCTCCTCTAACATGGCACTCTCCTCTAGCATGCCATGTTCCTCCTTGAACCAATCTCTTTGGCTTCTCCTCGGACCAAGGTGGTCCGAGGCAACCTCCTTGGCACCTCACCTTGGACAACATTGAGGCAACCTCCTTGGCACGTCACCTTGGACAAGTTCAAGGCATTCTCCTTTAGCATCTCCCAAACATGTCCGATTGAACATTGTATAGGCTCTCCTTATCAAAATCTAAGTCTCCATCCTCTTGCATGAGACTCCTCCTCCTTAGCTACTTACCTTGGACACGTTCGAGCCAACACTTAGAAAACCTTGGGAGGCTTGCCTCCTACACACCCTTGGGGTCTCTTAGGACCACATCCTCCTTGGGGTCTCCTAAGACCACTTTCTCCTTGGGGTCTCCTAAGACCACTTTCTCCTTGGGGTCTCCTAAGACCACTCCCTTGGGGTCTCCTAGGACCACATCCTCCTTGGGGTCTCCTAGGACCACTCCCCTTAGCTCTCCTAGAATGCATTCTCCTTAGCCTCCTAGGATGCATTCTCCAATTTTTGGGTATAACACAAGGAGTGGCCAACTATTTTTGGGTCGCTCCTTTCCAAATAACCCCAAACGGGTATAGAATGCTCTCTGCACTCTATATCCTTTTAGCCTAAAGAAATGGCCTGTCCCCACACCACACGAGGTCAACTATCTGTTCGACCTAAAATCCAACCCCAATCAAGAAAACACGGGGTTCTTCCACTTCTGTCACCAGGAAACGTCCCGCACTTTCCTGAGTGATACAACCTTTATATCCAATGTGGCAAAGTACCATCTAGAGTACTTTCTGACTACAGACATGGTCGCCAACAACCTGGCCTTCACCCAAGGAGGAAATATTTTTACTCCCCTGGTCGTTTATTTTCCTTTTATTCTTCCTGCATTTTCCTTAGAGATTTAGTGCGTTTCAGGCCTGTGGTTGCGACCGACTCCCACACCAGACATTGAAGTCCAATCAGATTGATGTAAAGAAGAGTGTAGCGACCCAAATTTGCTAATAAGGCTTGGGGCCTTGATTAGCATGCCTGGAGGGCAATAATTGTCATATTGTATTAATATGTGAATTTAATGAATATGTGATTATAAGTGCATGTTTAGGTGATTAAATATGTATGTGGACCCCATTTGGATGTTAGGGGCATATTTGTGATTTTAGCTCGTTGGGGGCATAAATGTTATATTTTTGTGTATTGTGATTGATACCACGTGAGGGTGGTGATATAATTGCAGTGCGCGATCTGAGATGGTCCTAGGGAGCTGTTTAGCTAGAAAGTCACAACGGAGTTAATACCCGGCTCAGGAGGAGCTTAGGGGTATTTGGGTATATTATAAAATGTTTTGGTAATTATTGAGTGGTGGTTAGTAATTTAGTAATGGTTTAGACGCGTCAGGATTTAAATGTGGATTTATAGGAATACTTGATGATTTAGCGGGATTTGGGTGAAGTGACTAAATTGCCCTTGGAGGCACTTAAGGATTTAAATTAGCACAAGGGTATTTTGGACCTTTTGGCAGCTGATTCTAGGGGCATGTGGAAGGGAATTAGAAGGAAATAATCAGAAGAAAACTTTAAGCTCTTCTCCCTTCCTCTCCCAAGCGGTTCACTCTTCCTTTCTCTCTAAGGTACTGGTTTTGGAGGATACTAGAGCAAAAACTCAAGAGCACAAAGGGTTTAGCTAGAATCAAAGGTAAGTCTTAATCCAAATTTTGTTGAATTCTTGCTAAAAGTATTGAATTTGTGAGCTGAGTTGTATTTTATCTTATGGGTCATTGAAATGAAGATTTGGTGAGGCTCAACCTGGGAATCAAGAGAATGTAGTTTGGAATTTGGTTGGGGAGCAGCTGAAGGTCGAAATTCAAATTGAGGTAAGGGTTTCATGAATCTTTGAAGTTGATTGCTGGTTTGGTTTAAGATTTCTAAAGGGTGGTTTAAGTTTTGTATGGTCTGGTTTAAGTTTTATGAAGTTTTTAACTAATTTGTGAATCATGGGTTTGAATGAGAGTTTGGGTTTGTTGTGGATGTTTTCGAGTTGCCATATAGTCTATTTGGGGTTTTGGAATGAATTTGGGACTTAGGTATGTCTTGGTATTTATTTGGAAGTGTTTTGGCTCGGGAAAAAGTTGGGGAAAAACCCAGTTTTCTGGGTTCGTGTATGGGCACCGCGGTCCTATTCTTCTGTGTCGCGGCACTAGGATGCAGCAGGGAAGGATACCATTCTGGGCGCCGCGGCCCTTACAGGGTGGTGACGTGGCACTAGGCCAATTTCTGGGCTGGGGAAAAATGTGATTTTGGGGTTTTGGCTCAGGGGGCTCGGGGGATGCTTCCGCTACCTTGTGGGGGGAAATGGGAGGTCCCGAGAGCACGAGATTGATTCTGAGAAATGCTTTTGAATTGGTTAGTATTTAGGGTGTTTTGTATGTGTTGTGACTAGGTTTTAGGAGAGGTCCGGGTTAGAGGACTGTGCTCGGGATTTTGGTGCACAAGAACCTCGGGACACAGGTAAGAAAACTATTATTCCCGTAGAACTTGTATGCAGTGCAGTGCCCTATATGATTGTGTTACAGGGCGTAGCCCTTTGATTGAGTTTATTCATGCTTGGTATTTGATTTATTATGCTATGTATGCCTATGTGTGAATGTTCGGCCAGAGCCGAGAACGGCGCAGGTCGAGGTCGCATGGCTGGTAACGGAAAAGGGCCGAGAATGGTGTTAAGCATGTGGAGTGCAAGGCCGAGTGCGGCAAGGGGCCGGGAGCAGCGTCTAGCATGTAGAGTGCGAGTTTCCAGGGTGAGACCCTAAAGGATACCTGGGATATCCTTACGGTGTGGACCGCGAACCCAAGGCCTGGTAAAGCGCCTGGGACGGCATGGCCGTATGTGTATAGCCTATTGATGGCCTGTTTATATGCTAAGTGTTGGATGTGCATATGTTATCTGCTTGTGAGGGTTTTCTTGCTAGGCTTCGGCTCACGGGTGCTCTATGGTGTAGGTAAGGGCAAGGGAAAAGTTGACCAACCATGAGTACGGAGAGCGTGAAGCGGCACATACATGTTTGGCCTGCCTAGCTGCCACGGCCAGGGGTATTTTGGGAGATGATTGTACTGAACCTAGATTTTGTTGTTTAGCCAACTCTGATTATATTTTTGAGTTGTAAATATTTCTAAACAGTATTTTGGGATCCCAAATGTTAAACGCTTTATGATTTTCAGTAAATGGAATTATTTTCAAAGTTTATGACCCTGTTTATGGTTTAATTACACATTTGTCTTAAACCTCGATTAGTGAGTTAAATGCACATTTTAAACTCACTTAGTAACGGCTCTAAGGAAGTAGGGCATTAGAAAGAGCATCAAGCAGCTGGTCACAGAGGCTAACATAAGGCTAGTCGGGCTTTTGGTACCTCACCAGGATGTGGGGGAGTCAACAATGGGAAGTGCCACCGGCGAGGAGATTCCCGAGCAGCACCCAGACGTATCTCAACCTCAAAGGAGGAGGACGACTAGAGTGAAAATCAAGGAACCCTCTAGCACCCCACGAGTTGTTGTTCCCCCTGCCCACTGGGAAAGGGAAAAAAGAAAGCCACCGAACCCTCTGCTCCCATCGACGAGTCCTCAGATGAGAACAGTACTATTTTCTCATTCTTAGATAGTTTGTCAATTCCCTGCCACTTATTTGACGAGGACGTCAACTTTAAGTATACTGCAAACTTAAATTCAGATTTCTTTCAGGCTATAAGTAGTTCAGTAAGTAATGTAGCAACTTGTAGTTATAGCACTGGTACTTTACTTATAATCTCCTTACTTTCTTTTTGTCTCACTGCTCGTATTGTTTCCTTTTGTGCAGATATGTCATTTGAAGACGTGTTCGAACATTACAAGGCCGATGCTGCTTCCCCAGGCAGGAAGAAAGACAGCAAGAGGACTCGGGGGGAGAGCAGCAAAACTGCCTCAAAGAAGGCCTGGACTGAGGGTCCTTCAGCAGCTGTTCCTTCGAAGGAAACAACGCCACCTCCCTCTCCACTCGACCAGCCAGCCTCAACGACACCGGTCGATCAACATTCCACTCCTCCAGCGCCTTCGAACCAGCCACATCACACTCAACCCGAAGGCTTTCTATCCAGCACCATGGTCAGATCAGCCAGGGAGAGAATATACAAGCTCTCCAAACACAAACACAGTCAAGAGGCCATCGACGGTACCATCTCCATGGAGATCGACCAAATACTAAATCGAGGGCTGAATGAGATAGTCAGTGTCAGTTGCTTTCTGTTGTTGAGGAATTTACTTTTAATTTTCTGCCATCACCTTATTCTTTTTATCTGGTCGTAGGGATTGCTGACCATGACAGCTGGCTGGTGCCGTGCGGGTGCAATGGTTTCCCACACCAAAAACTTTGACACCAGGCTCGCTAAGGCAATGAAGGCGCTTGAGGGAAAAAATGTTGACCTGCTCGAGAAAAACACGGAACTGGCCAAACAGAATGGTGAGCTGCTCGAGAAAAATGTAGAACTGAATAAGCAGAACGATGAACTGCTCGAGCAGAAAGCCACCCTGACCGAGGAGCTGTTGGAAAGTCGGGCCGCCCTGAACAAAGCCAAAGAAGATAAAGAAAAATTCAGGGAGAGTGCCAAAATCGCGCTCGGTGGCTGATCCGGCTGAGAGGCCGGCGTAGCTTATCCTCGAGCCAATTGAATGGCTACTTCAAGGCCGGCCATGGCATCCCTCTGCCGACGGTTCATGTCTGCCTGCCGCTCACTCAGCTCCTAGCGCTGACGTTCAATTTCTCTCTGCTGCAGTGCCATTATCTTCGTTGTGTTCTCCTGATTTTCCAACTCATCCTGCAACACCGCCAATGTTTCCCTCAGTGTTTCCGTGTCCAGCTCCTCCTCTTCAAACTCTATATTTTGTTCATTCTCCGCCACATTTGGAGGAGGTTGAGATGATGCAGCGCTAGCGACCGGTCTAGCTTTCTTAGATGTCTTTGCCATTAGATTTTCTTATAGCTTCTTGAGTTCAACTCTCAATGAAAGCATCAGAATGTTGACCCTCGATTTGCCCAACGACACGAAGTCAAGAATACGACAAGAAATGAGATCATAATCAAGAGTTTAATCTAATGGTAAAGAATAGATACAAATGATTTATAGTGGTTTGGCCCCAATGAATGGTTATGACCTACGTCCACTTAGTGCTATTATTAATATTGAATCCCAATGACATGATCAAAGAACTAGGGTTCTTGAGTTTCACAAACCTTGGGAGAATTACAACAAGATGATGGATAATCGCACTGTATGTTCTTTCTCTCGGTATTCAGGAAAAAGATTCAAAGGTCAAAAGTCCCTTCCTTGAGCTGTTTCATGCATCTTTATAGGCTCAATGGGGGTTACATGGGCCAATGAGCCTTAACTATCCTTAATATCCGTGTATCAAGGCAATAAAGAGGTAATAATCAACGTAGTTATTACAAGATTACAATCTTTTAAGGAAATAAACCGAATCATACGACCCACCTGGTAGTATCTAATCGTGAGGTTTGACGAAGCAATGTGTAGCTGGTTGATAATCGAACAACATCTCTTTATTTTGACTCTGCCATGTGTCAACCACGTGTGAGAAATCCTTGCCATGTCATCAGCAGCCATTTTTGGGTAAACAGTTATGTTATGTAATGTTATATTATGTATGTTGATAGACCTTAGGCATATGACTTGTATAGCTAACATGCCCCAATAAATTATGGGCATATGACATGTTTAGCTAGCAAGCCCCACCAATCTATTGGCATATGACTTGTTTAGTTTACAAGCCTCAAGTAGTATAATGGCCATTGTAGTAGTATATGACATATGTTATGGTATATGTTTATGATAAAGTTTATGTATATGTTTTTTTTTTTAGTAGATTTTCCTTGCTGGGCATTAGGCTCATTCCTTTATTTTTATGTATGCAGGAAAATAGTTATGGCGGCGGAAGGATTTTTGGCAGCTTGGGGTTGTGTATTGAGGAAGAATGGATTCGGTGGACTGCGTGAACGATTCAAGGACGACGTTGTTTTCAATCTTTTTAATTATGTTTCTATGAATTTTTATGCACTTGGTTTTGTAAACAATTTTAATTAAGTTAAAGTTATATTTTATTTTTCAAACAATGGGATCCCATACACTGAATTTATGTATTTCAACATTTACTTAGAGCTTTTAATATAGTTTGTGAATGTTTCTTATGTATGTTTTCGTGAAAGTAGTGTCTATGTATAGTAGTTTTAATGGTCAAAAGACTTAGAATTAGTTGGGTCATTACAGAACATCAGTTATACGCTAAGTTCTCTAAGTGTGAGTTTTGGCTGGAACAAGTAACTTTCCTAGGGCATATAGTCTCCAAAAATGGGATGGTAGTGGATCTGTCAAAGATCGAGGCCATTAGAGACTAGCCCTAGCCGAAGAATGCCTCAGACGTTCGAAGCTTCTTGGGGTTAGCAGGTTATTATCGGAAGTTTGTCGAGGGTTTTTCAAAGATCGCCACACCCTTCACCAACTAGACCCACAAGCATCAGAAGTTTTCATGGATTGAGAAATGTGAAGAAAGCTTTTAGACCATGAACGATAAGTTGATCTTTGCGCCTATCCTTTGTGTTCCCATAGAGGGAGAGAGATTTGTGGTGTATTGTGATGCATTGAAGAATGGCTTAGGGTGTGTATTGATGCAAGATGGGAAGGTGGTAGCTTATGCTTCCAGACAACTCAAGGACTATTAGCAACGATATCCCACTCATGATCTTGAGTTGGCAGCAGTGGTGTTCGCACTAAAGATATGGAGACATTACCTATATGGGGATAAGTACGAAAACTACACTGGCCACAAAAGTCTAAAATACTTCTTCACACAAAAGGAACTGAATATGAGACAGCAAAGGTGGTTGGAACTAGTGAAAGACTACGATTTTGAAATTCTATACAACACAGGCAAAGCTAATGTGGTTGCAGATGCATTGATTAGGCGGGAACATGGCAGTGTCTCAGCACTGAGCACAATAGAGGTGCCTCTCCAGAAGGATATTGTAAACTTCGGCATTGAGTTCGTGACAGGAGGCCTAGCGAACCTCACGTTACAATCCTCCCTACTGGGACAAATTAGAGAAGGACAGAAAGTGGATGAAGCTCTAATGAAGCAAGAGGCTTTGGTATAGGAGAGTGGTAGCAGAGACTTCACGATGTCCAACGGTGGATTGTTGCGATACAAGGATAAATATTTTTGTGCCTGACAATGATGAGATTAAGGAAAGTATTATGAAAGAGGCGAATACAACACCATATTCCTTACACCCAGGGTCGACGAAGATGTACCAAGATCTTAAGGAATTATATTGGTGGCCTAGAATGAAGAGGGATATTGTTGAGTTTGTTGCCAGATGCTTGACATGCCAGCAAGTCAAAGCAGAACACCAAAGGCCAGCAGGGTTACTTCAACCGCTTTACATCCCGGAATGGAAATGGGAGGATATAGCAATGGATTTTGTGGTAGGGTTACCTAGGATCACAAAGCAGCATGATTCTGCTTGGGTAATAGTGGATAGGCTCACTAAGTACGCCAATTTTCTACCAGTTAAGACTACCTACTTGGTGGACCAATATGCATAATTATATGTGAGTGATATAGTGAGACTTTATGGGGTTCCAAAGTCAATAATTTATGATCGAGGGTCAGTGTTCACATCGAACTTTTGGAAGGGATTATAGAGAGCTATGGGAACAAGGTTAAAGTTTAGTACTGCGTTCTATCCCTAGACCGATGGGCAGTCTGAGAGAACTATACAGATTCTAGAGGACATGTTGAGATGTTGCGCTTTGGACTATTCTGAGTCTTGGAATCGATACCTACCCCTGATGGAGTTCTCCTATAATAATAGTTATCAATCCACTATTGGGATGGCTCCCTATGGGATGTTGTATGGGTGCAAGTGTAGATCTCCTTTGCACTAGGATGAGGTTGGGGAGAAATAGATTTTAGGCCCCGAGGCAGTTAGGGAAGCCAGTGAGGTGATCGAGAAAATTCACTAAAGGATGCTTACCGTGCAAAGTAGGCAAAAGATTTACGCGGACCTTAAGAGAAGGGGCATCGAGTTTTTAGTGGGCGAGTTTATGTTTTTGAGAGTCTCACCTATGAAAGGTGGTATGCGTTTTGGAAATAAAGGGAAGTTGAGCTCGAGATATATAGGTCCATTTTAGATTTTGGACAGGGTAGGGCAGTTTGCGTACAGTTTAGCACTACCCCCAACACTATCCGAAAAGCATAATGTCTTTCACATCTCGATATTGCATAAGTACATATCAGATCCCTCTCATGTTTTGAGTTACGAGTCATTACAACTGAAGCAGGACCTGAGTTACGATGAACAGCCAGAGCGTGTTATTGAAAAGGAAATTAAGGAACTAAGATCCAAAAGGATTCCATTAGTTAAGCTCCTGTGGAAGAATAGTACGGAATGAGAAGCAACATCAGAGTTGGAGGAAGACATGAGAGAAAGATACCCTGAGTTATTTGGTAAGAAAGAATTTCGGGATGAAATTCCTTTTATGGAGGGTATATTGTAGTGCACCAAATTTTTTTATTTTATTAATTTTTTTCTTTGTTTTATTTAAGTGTTAAGTGTTATGAATTTTTTTTTATTGTTAGAATTGTTTGCTAGAAATTGTGTGAATTTAATTGTTAATTTTTTTATTTATTTATTAATTTATTTTGTGAATAAATGAGCTTCGATTGAATGTACCAAGGTGCATGGTAAGTAGAGATGCACATTAGTAATTAATTTTGTGCATGTGCATGGTAGCATGGTTCACATGTAGTAGAATTTTCTACACACTTTTATTTTCCTTTTATTAGAACTATTTTTTTATTTAATTAAAAGAAGAAAAAAATAAAAATAAGGAGAGGGAAAGTAGTGGTGGAAAATAATAGGTGGGAAAGGGAAGGATTTCATTCCATTTATTTTTTTCAATCAAATAAAAACAAAATAATTGAAAATAAACAAAAAGAGGAAACTTACCCATTTTTCCATTAGGAGTAGTTATTGCCCTAGGTTGGATAAAAGGGAAAGAAAGAAAAATAGAGATCATTATGCTTGTTGGAACCGCCGGCCTAATGAGAGAAGGAGAGAGAGAGTGGGCAACTTAGGGAAAGAAAGAGAAGAAGGAAGAGGAAAAGGGTTCAATCTTAGGGTATGTATCTTTCTACATGTGGTTTGTAGACTCTCTTCTTATGATTCTAGTGTTTTGACAAGTGTTTTTGTTTGTGTTGTTGGATTTCTTCTTCTCTTCATGTGGGTTTTCAGAAACCCTAGACTTGTACAAGGGGTGATTATAGTTTTTGGTATTGGTCACTTTGTGTGTTCTTGATTCTACAATCAAGAGAGGTAATGAATCTTTAGCCCTATTGGTTTGGTGTTTTCTAGGGTTATATGAGATGATGATATATTGATTTGTTTCTCTTTTGATTTTGGGTTGAAAGGTTGTGTTGTTGGATGCATGGGAGATTTGGCCTAGGTGTGTTGGCTTTGATTTTATGTGATATTGTATTTTGATAAGGTTCATATGCTTATGAGGTTGAGGAAATTCTTAATTTAGGGTTTCGGCCTATAGGGTTGGATGTATGTTGTGTTTTTTTATTTTGTGTCACATATACATGTTGGAAACATGCAAGGAAATTCTTGGGTTTTGGAAAACAATAAGGGATGAAAGCATGTTGTGGGTTTCAGCCCTAGGGTTTCTTGTAGCATGTTTATCCATGTTTGATCTTGAGATATGCCTATGATTTAAATATCTTAATGATGTTAGGGTTTCTTTCTTAGGGTGATAATATGTTAATAGGTGCATGCTAGGGTTTGTGTTTGGATTTGTGCTGATTAAGCATGTAGGAGTATTGTATGAGTTTTGTGAAGCATAATGTAAAGATGAATTTCATGATTAAATATGCCTGCTGATTTTGCGGATAATTGGTGAGAAATTTGGTGAAATAATGATTTGCATGCATAAGTTATGTTCCAAGTGCTATGATGATTTTATGAAATTAAAAGGGTATTTTAATTCACATTAAAATGATATTTGTACTCAAATTAACACCTACATATTTTTTTATATTTTATGAAGAAAATATAAATTTTAATTCCATGTTTATGATTTTTGAGGGTTTAATTTGTTGCCGGAAGTTTTGGATAAAAATGAGAAATGTCTTTTAAAATAATGGAATAATGTGTGTTTGTTAAAATAAATTAATACCTAAACTATGTATATATCAAAATGATATATTAAATGTAACCATGAAATTTCACATTTTTAATAATTGCGGTTTTCTTTATTTTTAATAAAAAAATGTTGGGTAAATTCACTTGTGACTTTTAAACAAAATAAATAATTGCTGAAAGTTTAGATTAATAAGTTAAAGATAATTATTTTGTTTAACATATATGGGTTTACGCCACATAAATTAAGTCATAAATAATACAAGTAAAAATATATTTTTCCCACACTTAAATAATATTTTCTCACACCAAATCTTGTAATTTTGTTAATTTAAACATAAATGTTATTTTCTAAAGGAACATGAAATTTATAAGTACTTCTAAATAATTTCAAGTTTTGTTATTTTCTATGCAATTTAAAATAATAAATGGAATTATTATTTTTGAGAAACTAAGAAAATGGTTAAACAAATTATTTTTATGAAATAAAAATAAATGTCTTAAGAGGTTTAATAAACTTAGGGATTTAAAAGAAATAAATAATGGTGAAGAAATCATGTTGCTAAATCTTTTTTTTTTTGAAAAAGTTAGAAATAAGCGAGTAGAAATTATCGTTTTTAACAGCGATAACATGTATGCATGTCGCATAGAAATGCACTTTTACATTCAAATATATGCCTATTATTCAACCATATAATTTTCACTTGAAAACCATGCATGGATAGTAGGTAGAATTGGCATTATTTTTTTGTGAAAAATGTGCATGTTTGTAAATTATGTATAATTTTCCCTATGTGTGCAGGACCCGTGCACACATGGGGTATATGTGTTGGGCACATGAAATCTCATGTTATGCTAAAGAGTACTATTTGATTATGAATATAGGCTCATTGTTAAGTTTGTTCCATTTTTGTTTTGCTCGGACCTGAGGTAAGGAAGTTAGATAAAATCTTTTATTTATGCTATGAAACGGTAAGATTGGTTTGTATGAGGATATATGCTATGTATGATGAAGTACCTTGTGATATGAAGTATGAAATGCTATTTTGAGATGTTCTGATGAATTTTATGAATCATGTATTTCCTTTGTATTGGTATGACTGGATTGAATGTGTTTTGTATGCTGTATGAAAAAGTGAATGGTTGTTAGCGTGTTGAACGTGACACAACAAAGGGGTTACTAAGGATATAAGACGTAACACGAGTTACTAAGGTATGATGTAACTCATATGGTGGACGCGCCGAGGTTAGTCAAGGACCAGAGCCTCCTGTTTACCTAAACATGTGACATGGACAAGAGAGGAGGCCATGTTCACAAGGATGTGATGATGATGTCTATAATGTTGATGCTTGAATATGCTAATAATGTATGATGTATGATGATAACGTTTATATATGATGTATGATGATGACGTTAAGTACGATGTGTGGATATAACATTGTATGAGTCTTACGATATGATTATGCATATGTTGTGCTTTTCTTGTTTGTTGTTTGTACTTCCTTACTGGGCTTTTAGCTCACCCCCTTACTTTCCCCTTCCAGGTAATGAATAGGGTTTCTCTTTGGCATGCGCTGTGATGTGGGGAGTTCCGACGTCAGAGTGTGCATGGCGTTGGGGTATCCTATAGGCGAATAAACGATCAACTTAAACGCCAATTTTGAAAGAACGATGTTATGTTTTTTTTATTTTTTATTTCAAATCTTATCAGTGGGCTTGAACTATATTTACATTTAAATGATTCATGTGAACTTCTATTTTTATTTTAAACTATTAGGCCCATCTTGCATGTTTTAGCAAGGCCCCACTGGATTTTCATATGTTGAGTGGTTTTCAAAAAATAATTTTATGAGTTTGATGACCTATTACATAGTGGTAGTTTAGGGCATTTTACAAGCTTGAATCCTCTAAGCACGGTCATGGGGACTACACCACCTAACCAGGGGAGACCATCTAATCAGTCAGTCACTATCCCACCCTTGACTCCTCTGCTAATTCCTTCTTCTGCCAGCCTACTAAATACTCGGTCAGCCTGCTTAAGCGAGCCCCTTCGCATTGTTGGTGAGTATGATAAAGAGTTACTAGACCATACTCTCCAACACTCAATGAATACTCAGACCTTTGAGTCTCTACCCCGGCAAAGCGTTGAAGTTGTCCTTCATAAAGGCCATACTCAAATTATGAGTGTAAGCATCTTATCAGCAACACTCACTTTCTTATTGATTGTTCTTATTCGGAATAGTTTTCCAGTTATTTACTCCAGGGACTCATCACTGTTAGTCATGCTCAATGTCGAGCAGCCGACTATAAGGAGCTGGTCACATTCTTGAATGATCAATTGGTGGAAGCCCAAGCAAAGATTGAAACTCTGACTAAATCTGAGAAAGGTCTCCAAGAAAAGACTGAGCAAGCAGAGAAAACAATTGCCGACCGAGACAGATCTCTAAGGGAGTTGGCTAATGAAAACAACAAGCAGATCTAGGCCAACAAGTCATTGACTGACCAACTAGAGAAAATGACTCGTGAGAATGAAGAGTTGAAACAAGACAAGGAAGTTGATCTGGCTCGCTATGAAGAGATCTACTTCAACTGCTTCTATCAGTTATGGAAGCTAAACAATCCTCTCAACCTTGACTTTCTCTCTGAAGAGGCAAGGGCGGAAGAGCTTGCCAAATGTGATGCTGAGGCCATCGAGGAGGCGACCCTTCCAACTGGAGTTGTTCCTGCCTCTCCTGATCTATCATTGCGACCAGAGGAGGTTCCAGATGTTGACGACGGTGTTGACCAGTTAGGGATTGGTTCACCCGACTAGTAAACATGCTACTCAATAAGAGGGGCTTCCTACCTGACCAAGGAGCTTCCTACCCGACCAGTGATGCATGCTCAACCAACCAAGGAAACTTTGCGCTTGACCAGTAAAATTTTGTACCTCGCCAGTAGTTTAGTCTTTTTTCTTATACTTTTGTAAAGACAATTGCTGCTTAGTAGCTTATATATTTTGCTCATACTGTCGAGCTATTGGCATTTATACTTTACTTTTCTTTTTTAACTTAAAACATTTTAAGTCTTTTTAGACTTTAAACATTATAAGTATTTTTGTGAATAGTAAAGTCACTCTAATTTATGCCTTATATATTTTCACATGAGTACTTAGTTTTCTAACTTAGAAATTATAGACATTTCATAAGTCCCTACTAACTATACTTTCTCACACTCTTATTGCTCTAACATTTTATGAGCATAATGTTTATTTTCACACGAATATCTGCTTTTGAAAGATTCCAAGTTACATAAGCTTTGACAAACAAGTTGTTGACGGTGAGAACTCGTCAACGAAGTTAAGTTGGAAAAATTATCAAATTAAGATCACTAATCGGAAAGCTATAAAAAATTGAACAATAACTCAAGAACAATGATAGAACAATAATGGAGAATTCAGTCTTTCATTCACACTCAAACCTCTGCTACAGTAGAATTTCCAACCCCCTTTCAGGTGGTCTTAGAGTTCATTTTATAGTAGGCTCTAATGGCCTTACGTACATAGTGGTCCAGGGGACCAAGTGGTACATACGTACTGTGTCAGGGGAGTGGCTTCAGAGGTCGTGGTTGTACAACCTGTACAGGAGCAGGTGTCAGGAGGATGTCTCCACTACTTGTCTGTACCCATGTCTGATGCGTGGTGGCAGGCGTAGTGGCGCAGGAGGTAGTGGTGTCGGCTCTGACCTATGGCCGTAGACGTACGGACCATGATTCTTACCCCAGCAGTTTCACTGGCACTGGTATCCGTACTTAGTACTTGGTTGTACAAATATGTCCCATTCGACTCGTACTGGATCTCCTAAGCATAGGGATCTCGAGGTGTGAGGAATGGGACCCTTGGTGTGAGGTGGAGATCTTGGGTCCTTGGTATGGGATATCCGAAACCTCCTGAGGTCACTCACGAGTCTGAGCGATAGGCATGTGGCCCTGGAAGATGTCTAAGGATGAGTGGCGAGACGCTCTCCTTGCAACCCCCTTGAGGGCGTGGCTCCCTAGCTATTCACAAGGTCGAGTGCGTTGTGGATGTGGCCCTCATGAGGCCAGGGGCGCCGAGACTCGCGAGGCCACTTGGGAGGCGTGGCCTAAGCATCTCGCGAGGCCACTTGTGTGGCGTGGCCGAGACCTCTCGCGAGGCCACTTAAGAGGTGTGGCCTAGGCATCTTGCGAGGCCCTTTGGGCAGCATGGTCTAGGATCTCGCGAGGCCACTTGGGTGGCGTGGCCTAGACATATCGCAAGGCCACTTGGGTGGCGTGGCCTAGACATCTTGCGAGGCCACTTAAGAGGTGTGGCCTAGGCATCTCGCGAGGCCACTTGGGAGGCGTGGCCTAGGCATCTCGCGAGGCCACTTGGGTGGCGTGGCCGAGACCTCTTGCGAGGTCACTTGAGGGGTGTGGCCTAGGCATCTCGCGAGGCCCTTTGACAGGTGTGGCCTAGGCATCTCGCGAGGCCACTTGGGTGGCGTGGCCGAGACCTCTTGCGAGGCCACTTGAGGGGTGTGGCCTAGGCATCTCGCGAGGCCACTTGGGAGGCGTGGTCTAGGCATCTCGCGAGGCCACTTGGGTGGCGTGGCCTAGACATCTTGCGAGGCCACTTGGGTGGTATGGGCTGGCGAGGCCAAGCGAGGCCATGGGGCCGAGGGCATAGGCGAGGCTGTGGGGCGAGGCCGTGGGGCCGAGTGCGTGGGCGAGATGGGTCTCGCGAGGCTACTGAGCCTTGGCACTTATGCCTTGCCAACGTGGGCCACTTGGCATCGACTCCACGAGAACCGAACCCAGACTTGTGTTGTGATGGCTTGATGGCTTCCCGAGACGACGGTTGCCTAGGGGCCTTGCCTCGGCCTCATACTTTCTATTGATGAGATTATGAGCATCAACACTTGCCCCCCAGTCTAGGAGAGTACCTTTAGGTGCCCTTGTAGACTATTCACCATGATTCCTATAAATAGGCCCTCATGCATGGCTTGATATTCTCACCTTACTTCCTTGGTTTAGTGGTGCATAGACCCTTATTCCTTTCAAGAGGTAAGGGGTTCAATCCCCCACAACCTCACTTTCACCATAGTTCCTTTCATTTGTTTTGCATATTTTTTCATTTCATTTTTTTTTATGAGCTAATTTCTTGGTGTGTATATTTTATGACTAACACACATTTCTGGTTAATTCTTGCAGACGCGCATTTTCGATGCTTTGGTGCTTTTCGCTCCCTGACCTTCTTTGGACCCCAACTTCGTTCTTTTAATTGCTTGAGGTATATTTTCTTTCCTTCTCCCTTTTATTTATCTATTATTTTTTTTTTTTTATCGGGTCCAAACTAGCAGTACTTGGGATGGGGTACATCAGTTTGAGCTTGTTGTGAGTTTGACCATATGCACGCCCCTCCTCTTTGTTGTTTTTTTTTTTACCCTGTAGTAGGCCATTTTAGGGCGTTTGCATCTAGAGGTATTAAGCCTATTCCTTTTTGTTTTGTAGCATTCCCCTCGTTTATACGTGAGCCCCTTTTTGCTGTTGGGACGCGGTTTCATGGCCAGTGACGGCCCGTCCGACATACCCCCAAGGGCTGAGTTTATTGACCTGTCCTCAGACTCAGAGTCCCCTGAGGGCAACCCTCACCAAGACTATGACTCTTTAAGACAAGCCCGCATCCGCCACCTTGAGTGCATGATCGAACTTAGACGTAAAATTTGGGTGGTGGAGAGCGAAATTGACTCGGTGTCGAGAGGGGATGGAGGACCTTCACCCCTGGGCCTTAGTGACCATATAGCGCGTCTTAGGATGACCCTTTTTGAATTGCGGTGGGAGTTAGAATTTATGGAGGGACACATTCTGCCAGAACCTCCTACTCCCTCTTCGCCTGATGACAGTCATGGGGCTGCTAGCTCCTCTCCCCAGCCCCTAGTCTCATTTTATCCTAGCCTAGTGCTTCCGCCATCGCTCCCTCGATGGAAAACTCTTGCTAGGAAGAAAAAATGGAGGGTTAAGTGTTCTGCCCCTTCCTCACATATTTCTTTTGATTTTGCAGATATGTCGAAAGCATGCAGACAGGTGTCCGCCCAGGAAGAGGACGACGCCCCCCTACTGGCGTCCAGTCTAGTGTCACACGTGTCTCCGAACAAATTGAAGGCAATCGTGAAGCACTACCGAGTTCCTTCAGAATATGCCCTGCATGTTCCTCAGGAGGCCTGCCGAGCCGACCGCCCTGAGAAGGGCTTTGTGGCTTTGAGTGAGCAGATTTTGAAGGCGGGTGGCACCATTCCTCTGCACCCGTTCTTCGTGGCGGTTCTCAACTATTTCGATTTGGCCCCTCTTCAACTGTCGCCCAACAGTTGGTTGACTTTAAGTTGCCTCTTCATTTGGTTCAAGGGTAACGTCCAACGCGCCCCGACGGCGCAGGAGGTGCATTCCTTGTACAACCTTATGGGAGTGCACAAGTCCAAGGGCTTCTACTACTTGCAGAAGGCCAACAGTGAGCTGCCCTTAATAGAGGGCTCGGTGTCCAACACAGGGCCTTAGAAACAAGAACTTTTCTGGGTAGAGGGGCCTCTCTCGATTCGTGAAGGCTTTCGCGCCGGCCCTAGTAAGTATCCTGGTCTTTCTCTTTTTCTTATTAGAACTTACTGTTTTGCACTCTTGCTTGTACTGACATTGGCGTGGTTGTTGTAGGGAAATTTGCTGATCCCTCGGTCATTGGGCCGAAGGCGGAGGCCATAGGCAAACTCCTTGCTGCAGACTCCGCCCTGAAGAAGGCAGCTGTCCTATTTACTGTGGTGAATCTCAACCGCCACCAATTGTCTCCGGTCTCTGACCCCAAGTTCCTGTGGTCAGTTACTGGGTCTAAGAAGGCTATGGCTATGCCGGCTGGGCCGTCCCTACATGATGGTGGGGCTGAGAAGGAGACTGAGGATGTTCCCCTCGAATGTGGGGGGTCTCATCAGCGCCCCTGTCCCCCGGAGGATGCCCTCCTTACGGTTCCCATGACCAGGACATGGCCTGTCAATCTCCGGACCCGCAGGCCGCAGCGGGATGTTACGCTCCTCCTGAGCTTGATGTCAATGACGCCTTCCCTCAGGTCCCTCATGATATTGGCTTACCGGATGCTGATTATATCGACCTCGCGGAGCCCCCTTCTAATGCACCAGGGTTCCAGTTTTTCCCCTTCCCTGCGCCTCCTCCTGCTTCGGCGAGTGGGTCATCCGTTCCTGTCCAACCAGATGTTCCTAGCGCGGAGGCAGAGCCTTGGGTGACTAGGATGGCTTCAGCTTATGGGCAGCGTTTCGTTCAAATAGCCTCGGGCCTCCCTGCCTCCGACTGGAGGGGTCTAGGGAATGTGACTCAACCAGACCTTAGGGAGATCCTAAGGCGTGCCGCGGCCTGGGAGAGGTCTTGCGCCTTGCATTGATTAGTATTATGTATAGGTGTACATGTGTTTTTCTTTTTGTTACTTATTGCTGACACCATTGACTTTCTTGTGCAGGTCTACATCGTGTCTCTTCGGCATGCTGACACGTCCGGCGTCTTCTCCGCATCTACTGCCGAGAGGGACGGCCTCATGGCCCAGGTCCAGGAGCTCGAAAATGAGCTTAGCGCAACCAAGGTCCAATTGTCAAAGGCCCGGACTAAGTATGCCAAGTTGGACTCGAAGAAGGAGAAGCTGAAGGCCAAGATCAAGGAGCTAAAGGGCAGGGCTAGATGCTTGGAGCGCGAGCTCCGGGGGACCAAGGCCGCTGCGTCTGCGTTGCAGGAGAGGGTTACTCAACTGGAGACTGAATTTGAGGCCCTTAGGGCTGAACTACAGTTGGCTCAGGAGAAGAACGCTTCCTTGGATGCGGAGAAGGCTTCCTAGGAGGTGGCGAGGGCTTCCTGGGAGGCGGCGAGGGCTTCTTTGGAGGCGGAGAGGGTCATAACCGAGCGTAAGTCTATAGACCGTGCTCTTTACAATGTGTGGAAGCAGGATCCCAACTTCGACTTCTCCTCTTTTGGCGAACAGGCCGTTGCCCGAGCGGCCTGGTGGAGTGCCCACTACGGGAGACCTTGAAATAGTCTCGCTCCTTTTTTGTTTTCTTTTTTATTTTGTAACATCATTACCAATGCTACTTTTCTGTTAGTAACTCTTGTACTATCCCGAGAACTCTTTTTTTTTTAATGTATAAATACATATGTTGTTGTTTATTTCTTATTCTATTGCATTCGAGGCCCTTTTAAGCCCGTGTGATGGGGTTTAGTTGGTTCCCCTCTTTTATCTATCAGGCTGGAGGTCCTTTGGAGCCCCTGTGAAAGGGTTCGCTGAGACCTCTTTTGTTGCCTCTTTGTTGCTTTTATAAGGATATTTTGACCCCTTGGGTCTTAGTTATCCTTCTATGTTTTTCTTGCGCACGCTTATTATTTCTTTGCGAGAAGCGTCCTTCTCGTCGTTATTCATAGTACTATTTTTACAAGGGTCTCCTTTGGGACCCTTTTTGGCTAGGCGGCTTGGTGGCCGCTCTAGACTTATTATTATTGTCGTCATCATGCATTTTTTGTAAGTTCCTATGGCCTCCCTTGGTGTTCATAAGGGTAGCTAATCCTTGTGATCCCAAGGGATGCCTTGTAGGGACTTCGTTTAGTATAGGGGGTCTCTTTGGTTTTGGGTTACTTCCTCTTGATAGAGGGCCCTTTTTAGGATACTCTTGGTAGAGGGTCCTCTTCTTTTTTTTTTTTTTTTTAGGGGCTTCCTTTTTAGGAGGGCTAGGGGTCCTCTTGGTAGAGGTTCCCTTTTAGGGGCCTCGTTTTTAGGAGGGCAAGGGGTCCCTTTTTAGGATCCTTTGTTATAGGGCCCTTTTTAGGTTCCCTTTGCTAGCTGCCTGCTGTCGCCTCCGGTCCTGCCCCCCAAGTGTCTGGTGAAATTTATTTCGGCAGGCACTTTGGCTGATGCCCACGTAGCGAAGGAAAATAATACATGAGGTTGAACAGTTTTACCCACAACATGAAATTCCATTCATCACATTCATAATAAACAGTCTCATACAAATAGTTGCAATGGTACATATGAAGTTTTTATATAAAACAAAAATAAAAGACTCACACCTACTTAGGAGGCTATCTAAGTAACCTCTTTGATTTCTTCCTATCATATTAAGGCAGTGTGCAACACTTGTTCTTTTTCCATCGAACATGGGCGCCTTACTGGTAGTACTTCCTCAGGTGCTCTGCTTTCCATGCTCGGGGTATGAGGGTGTCGTCCATGCGAGCCAGCTTGTAAGTGTTCGGGGGGATGCACTGAGCAACCTGGTAGGGCCCCTCCCAATTCGCCCCCAGCACTCCTGCGCCTGGGTCTCGTGTGTTTGGGAGTACCTTCCTTAGCACCAGGTCACCAACTCTGAAAGTTCTCTCTCGCACCCTCGAATTGTAGTACCTTGCGGCGCGCTGCTGGTATACCGCCACCCTCATTTGGGCTTTTTCTCTCTTCTCTTCCAGCATGTCTAAGTTTTCGGCCAGGGCTACGCGGTTGGCTTCGTCTCCATATGCCTGTACCCTGTGGGACTCGACTCGCATCTCGACTGGGAGCACGGCCTCGCACCCATAGGCCAAGGAGAATGGGGATTCCCCAGTAGTCGTGCGTGGGGTGGTTCTGTAAGCCCACAGCACATTTGGTAGCTCATCTACCCAGGCTCCCTTCATCTTTTCTAGCTTTATCTTCAGGTTCTTCTTAAGGACCCTGTTTATGGCCTCCACTTGCCCATTGGCTTGGGGGTGCACAACCGCGGAGAAACTCCTCCTTATGCCTCTTTCCCTACAATATTCATCGAAGGCTCCTCCCTCGAACTGGGTACCATTGTCGGAAATAATCTTGTAGGGTACTCCATATCGACACACAATGAATTTGTTGACGAAAGAGGTGATGTGCTTGGCGGTTATCTTCACAAGGGGTTCCGCTTCTACCCACTTAGTGAAATAATCCACTGCCACCACCGCGTACTTTGCTCCACCCCTGCCTGTAGGAAGTGCGCCGATCAAGTCTATCGCCCAGATAGCGAAGGGCCAGGGGCTGGTCATGCTGGTCAGTTCGCTTGGGGGTTTCCGAGGGTAGTTGGCGTGCCTCTGGCACTTGTCGCATTTCGTGGCAAAGTCATGCGCATCTTTCTCCATGGAAGGCCAGTAGTATCCTTGTCTCATGGCCTTCCTAGCCGTGGAGGGTCCGCTCTCGTGGTTGCCGCACTCTCCCTCATGTATCTCCTGTAACACTTTCAACACCTCCTCTTCTTCTACACACCGCAGGAGTGGCATTGAGAATCCTCTTTTGTAAACGATCCCATCTACCAGGATGTATCTTGCAGCCTTGTACACCAACCTCCGAGATTCATTTTTATCCGCAGGCAAGGTTCCTTCTTCCAGGTACCTCTTGATTGGCTCGGTCCATGATTCCCTCGGGACACTAATCATGTGCACGTCCGCGCCTTCGATGCTGGGTTTTGGTAAGTACTCCACGGGTATCGATTCCAAGACATCACTATCCTTGGTAGATGCCAGCTTTGCGAGTGCATCGGCATGGGTGTTCTTTTCTCTAGGGATTTTCTCTATAGTATATGCCACCAACCGTCCCAGATAGCCCTTCACCTTCTCCAAGTAAGCTGCCATCTTGGGTCCCCTCGCCTGGTACTCTCCCTTTACTTGGCATACTACCAATTGAGAGTCGCTGAAGATTTGGAGGCGCGTCACTCTCAGTTCCTGGGCCAAACGCAGGCCAGCTAAGAGCGCCTCGTACTCTGCTTCATTATTGGAGGCCTCAAACCCAAATCGGATTGCGCAATACATTCTATGTCCCTCGGGCCCAGTCATCATGATGCCCGCTCCTGATCCTCCTTCATTTGACGCCCCATCAACGTGCAAACTCCACTCTTCTGAACCTCCTATCTCCTCCTCCGTACCAGGCCGCTCTTCTTCTTCATTCCTTCCTTCATTCGGCTGATGGGTGAGTTCTACTATAAAATCTGCCAGCACCTGTCCATTGATGGAAGCCCTCGGAGTGTATACAATATCAAACTGACTTAGCTCAATCGACCATTTCATTAGTCTCCCTGAAGTCTCTGGCTTATGTAAGACCTGTCTCAAAGGACTATCTATTAAGACTTTAATTGTATGTGCATGGAAGTAAGGCTTCAACTTCCTCGAAGCCACTACTAGCGCATAGGCCAGTTTTTCGATCTCTGGATACCGGTTCTCCGCGTCCACCAAACGTTTGCTGATATAGTATACGGGTTGTTGCTGCTTCTTCTCAACCTTAACCAGGGCGGCGCTGATGGCATGCTCAGACACTGCCAAGTACAGGTACAGCTTCTCGCCCTTCTCTGGCTTTGCTAACAGGGGTGGCTTCCCCAGGTGCTCTTTCAGCTTGACAAAAGCTTCCTCACATCTTTCATCCCAAGCGAACTTTTTGCTCCCTTTGAGGATGCCAAAGAATGGGAGGCATTTGTCGGTGGACCTTGAGATAAACCTATTAAGGGCCGCCACCCTTCCTGTTAGGCACTGCACCTCCTTCTTATTCTTTGGCGGGCTCATCTCTATGAGTGCCTTTATCTTGTCAGGATTGGCCTCGATGCCTCTGGAATTGACCATGAAGCCCAAGAATTTTCCTGAGGACACCCCGAAGGTGCACTTGACTGGGTTCAACTTCATCCGGTAGTTCCTGAGCGTGTCAAACATCTCACCAAGGTCTTTGTTGAGCTCTGCGTGCTACTTTGGTCTTCACTAACATGTCATCCACATACACCTCCATATTCCTTCCTATCTGATTGGCGAACATTTTATTCACCTGCCTTTGATAGGTGGCTCCCGCGTTCTTGAGCCCGAAGGGCATCACCTTGTAACTGTGTAGCCCTTTGTCTGTAATGAATGACGTGTGCTCTTCATCTGCCGGGTTCATTGGGATTTGGTTGTACCCTGAGTAGGCGTCCATAAAACTTAGTAACTCATGTCCCGCTGTCGCATCTACTAGCTGATCTATCCTGGGAAGTGGGAAACTGTCCTTAGGACAAGCTTTATTCAAGTTCGTGAAATCGACACAAGTTCTCCACTTCCCATTCGGCTTCGGCACGAGTACTGGGTTCGATACCCACACAGGGTAGAAAGACTCACGGATGAAACCATTGGCCTTCAACTTGTCAACCTCCTCCTTTAACGCTGCGTATCTTGTTGGGTCTAGCGCCCGCCTTTTTGCCGGACGGGCCTTGCTTCTGGGGAGATGTTCAGGTGGTGACACATCACACTGGGGTCTATGCCCACCATGTCCTCATGACTCCATGCAAACACGTCTAGATTGTCTTTCAAAAATTTCGTCAACTCCTCCTTCACGTCACCTTGCAGGCTCCTTCCTATCTTCAATTTCCTTAATGGTTCCTCCGTCACCGTAACCTCCTCTACTTCTTCTATTGGTTCTGCTCTTGACTCATCTACGACCCGAGGGTCCAGCTCCTGCAGACCCCCCGTGGGCATACATAGTGCCTCATGTACCACCATGGCCATTGGCTCACGCGGTTTTACAGGCGTGCGGAGTGAGGTGTTGTAACACTCCCTCGCTTCCTTCTGTTCTCCCTTCATACTTGCGACCCCTCCTGGGGTCGGGAACTTGACAACCAAGTGATATATTGAAGTTATGGCTTTCAATTCTCTCAGGGATGCTCTCCCCAATACCGCGTTGAAAGCTGATGCACAATCTACTACAACAAAGTTAGACATTACTGTAGTCTGTCGGGGTTGTTCCCCCATGGTAAGTGTCAATTCGATCATTCCAAGGGGTTGCACTGAGTCCCCTGTGAATCCGTATAGGGACGACTGGCAGGGCTTCAGGTGACGAATGCCCAGTCCCATCTTTTCCAAAGCAGGGCGATATAGGATGTCCACTGAGCTCCCGTTGTCCACTAGGACTCGATGTACACGCATATTTGCCAATTGGACCGTCAACACCAGCGGATCATTGTGGGGAAAGTGTACCCCCCGTGCGTCCTCCTCAGTGAACGTTATCGAGTCGTTTTCCCCCATTGAAACTCTTCGGGGGTCGTTGCTCCAAACTCATGACGCAGGGAGGCGGACTTCGCCGAGCCTCTCTTGCATACCTATCTCGCCCCTTCCTAGAATCTCCCCCAAATCCTGGACCTCCAAAAATGGTTTGAACCTCCCCCTGTATTTCTGGGGCTCGCTCTTGTGCCTGGGGTGCTGTGGGCTCGTCTTCTGGCCTTTGCCTTTCTCTCCTGACATAGCGGCCCATGTGCCCCTGGCGGATAAGCTCCTCTATTTCCTCCTTCAGGTGGATACACTCTGCTGTGGTGTGTCCGATGTCCTTGTGGTATTGGCAGTATCTACTGGGGTCTCTTTTGGACCAATCCTTTCTCATTGGTGGGGGCTTTTTGAAGGGCCCTCGATCTTCATTGGTGATGTAAATATGCTCCCTGGTGTCTGTGAGGTTCGTATAGTAAGTATAGGCCATTGGCCTATGATCACCCCCTCGTTTGTTTTTCCTCTGCTGGTCATCTCTTGGCCCATCGTACGTCCTTTTCTTCTTTGCTACATTCGATCCGTCATTAGTTGGGGGCTTCGCGTGGGGCTCCTCCTTCCCCGCCTTTAGGTTTGCATGGCCATCCTCCACACGGATGTACTTCTGCGCTCTCTCATATAATTCATCTAAGTCGGTGACTTCCCTCTTCAACATGTTGTCCCACAACTTGCTTCCTGGGAGCACTCCTGCGGTAATGGCCATTTTTAACTCTCGACGCGTTAGGCTTCCCACTTTTGCGGCCTCCATATTGAACCGATGAATGTAACTCTTCAGGCTTTCGTTCTCCCCTTGCTTCACGTTAGCCAGGCTGGTACCAGGCATCGTGTAGTCTCGCACGGCATGGTGTTGTTGGAGGAATTCGTCAGAAAACTGCTGCCAGGACCTGATGGACCCCGACCTTAGTCTTTTGAACCATTTGTAGGCGGGTCCTTTCAGAGTAACAGCAAAGCAATGGCACCTGGCACCACTTCCGATCCTTCTCAGTTTCATCAGATCATTAAACGCATCCAGGTGGTATTTCGGATCCGTGTTCCCTTCGTAAGGGGTCATATTGGGCTCCTTAAAATTGGCAGGGAGTCGGATTGCCTGAATTTCTCTAACAAAGGGCGACTCATGGTCGAAGTCCTCCTCAAAGGCCTGGCCGCCTGACGCGGTGACGATCTTGCACCGCAAGCTCCTCATCTCCGTGTCTAGGTCCTGCCTCCTCTTGCTGAGAGTGTCCCTTAAAGCGGACGGGCTGAGATCCGCCTTTCCCTTGCCTTCTCGAGGCGCCACAGGGGGCGTGGTCCCTTTGCCCGCCCTCTTCTTATTAAGCTCCTCCCGCATGTCTGAGGGTGTTCTTTTGGAGGTGACCTCATCCTCATGGCGAGGGGCAGCGTTGGTCCTCGGCGCTGGCTTCGGGGCCTGCTTAGGCAGTTCGGGGTGATCGCGTTGCTTCGTGTGGGGGGTGTTACTAGTTGAATGTCGAGTTCTCCCATCATCTACCGGTACTGTGGTCTCCACCCTATCCTTGCCCTTCTCCTTCCTCTTAGGCAAGGTTACGCTGGACTTACCCTGCAGCAGGCCGTTAAGGACCTCTTGCATGTTTTCTAAGGTGGTTTCTAATCTTTGGTTCTTGCGGTAGAGCTCACGTATCTCCTCTTCGTAAAACCGGGATTTCGAACTCGAGCTCACGGAGTAGACCCGGGGGTGCTTGTCAGGCCTACGGGCAGAAGGGCCTGGGTCTTGCCAGCCGGAGTTCGGTGCCTGCGGCAGTTTTGGAGGAGGGAACTCATCAGTGTGTACCGGTGGTGCTCTTGGAGGACTCCCTCCAGGTGGAGCGGCCGGCGATAAGGCCACCCAATCACCTCCGTGAACTTCAGGGTCTTTCGGGGGCTCCACGTCCCTGGGTGGAGGAGCGTCCTTCATGGAGGCCTTCAGCTGGACTCCGTTCAGGTGAACTTCTACCTCCCGCGTCTCCCTCAGTCGCTTCGAGCGTCTTGGCATCTTCTTCTTGTCGGAAACAATGGTGGAACAGTAGCTTGAAACTAACTTTCCCACAGACGGCGCCAAACTGTTGACGGTGAGAACTCGTCAACGAAGTTAAGTTGGAAAAATTATCAAATTAAGATCACTAATCGGAAAGCTGTAAAAACTTGAACAATAACTCAAGAACAATGATAGAACAATAATGGAGAATTCAGTCTTTCATTCACACTCAAACCTCTGCTACTGTAAAATTTCCAACCCCCTTTCAGGTGGTCTTAGAGTTTATTTTATAGTAGGCTCTAATGGCCTTAGGTACATAGTGGTCCAGGGGACCAAGTGGTACATACGTACTGTGTCAGGGGAGTGGCTTCAGAGGTCGTGGTTGTACAACCTGTACAGGAGCAGGTGTCAGGAGGATGTCTCCACTACTTGTCTGTACCCATGTCTGATGCGTGGTGGCAGGCGTAGTGGTGCAGGAGGTAGTGGTGTCAGCTCTGACCTATGGCCGTAGACTTACGGACCATGATTCTTACCCCAGCAGTTTCACTGGCACTGGTATCCGTACTTAGTACTTGGTCGTACAAATATGTCCCATTCGACTCGTACTGGATCTCCTAAGCATAGGGATCTCGAGGTGTGAGGAATGGGACCCTTGGTGTGAGGTGGAGATCTTGGGTCCTTGGTATGGGATATCCGAAACCTCCTGAGGTCACTCACGAGTCTTAGCGATAGGCATGTGGCCTTGGAAGATGTCTAAGGATGCGTGGCGAGACGCTCTCCTTGCAACCCCCTTGAGGGCATGGCTCCCTAGCTATTCACAAGGTCGAGTGCGTTGTGGTTGTGGCCCTCATGAGGCCAGGGTCGCCGAGAATCGCGAGGCCACTTGGGAGGCGTGGCCGAGGCATCTCGCGAGGCCACTTGTGTGGCGTGGCTGAGACCTCTCGCGAGGCCACTTGAGAGGTGTGCCCTAGGCATCTCGCGAGGCCCTTTGGGAGGCATGGTCTAGGCATCTCGCGAGGCCACTTGGGTGGCGTGGCCTAGACATATCGCGAGGCCACTTGGGTGGCGTGGCCTAGACATCTTGTGAGGCCACTTGAGAGGTGTGGCCTAGGCATCTCGCGAGGCCACTTGGGAGGCGTGGCCTAGGCATCTCGCGAGGCCACTTGGGTGGCGTGGCCGAGACCTCTTGCGAGGTCACTTGAGGGGTGTGGCCTAGGCATCTCGCGAGGCCCTTTGGGAGGCATGGTCTAGGCATCTCGCAAGGCCACTTGGGTCGCGTGGCCTAGACATCTCGCGAGGCCACTTGGGAGGCGTGGTCTAGTCATCTCGCGAGGCCACTTGGGTGGCGTGGCCTAGACATCTCGCGAGGCCACTTGGGTGGCGTGGCCTAGACATCTTGCAAGGCCACTTGAGGGGTGTGGCCTAGGCATCTCGCGAGGCCCTTTGAGAGGTGTGGCCTAGGCATCTCGCGAGGCCACTTGGGTGGCGTGGCCGAGACCTCTTGCGAGGCCACTTGAGGGGTGTGGCCTAGGCATCTCGCGAGGCCACTTGGGTGGCGTGGCCTAGACATCTTGTGAGGCCACTTGGGTGGTATGGGCTGGCGAGGCCAAGCGAGGCCATGGGGCCGAGGGCATAGGCGAGGCCGTGGGGCCGAGTGCGTGGGCGAGATGGGTCTCGCGAGGCTACTGAGCCTTGGCACTTATGCCTAGCCAACGTGGGCCACTTGGCATCGACTCCACGAGAACCGAACCCAGACTTGTGTTGTGATGGCGTGATGGCTTCCCGAGACGACAGTGGCCTAGGGGCCTTGCCTCGGCCTCATACTTTCTATTAATGAGATTATGAGCATCAACACAAGTTATCTCAATGGCCTTTTTTTACTTCGAAAATTTACAAGTCAGCCTAAAAACAAATATTTTAACTCATGCTCTCATTGCATGTGCTGAATTATATACCAGTATACCCTATGCCCCCCAAGTGATCGAGGGTTGAAAGATCCTTGGTCACTTGCTACTTGATCGAATCTATTCGAGCAATTATTACTTGTGAAACACATTGAATATAAAGAAAATATATGAGCAGTTGAACACTACTAGAATACCCGACCAGATAAATATTGTCAGTGTGCCCGGCCAGGTGAATACCGGTCAGTTGAACCCTGCCTGGTTTGTACTGACCAGTTGAACACTATTCGAGTAAAAAATAATCAACACATATGCATAATTTTTTAGCAAGATTCGATCGCGCTGCGCGTGATCTCTTTTATTACTCGTAAATTATAAAAGGACAAAACGTGTCTAATAACGAGTCTCAAACAAACAAAAATTTTAAAAAAATAAATGGTTGGTCAGCATATAACCAGCTCATAAACAAACTTAAATAACAAGTAAAACACTTGAATTCAAGTTACCACTCTGTAAGCGGTATTTATTGATAATATTTCCTCAGGTGCTCGCCATTCCAGTAGTTTCTAATTAGCTCACCATTCAACCGAGAAAGTTTGTAAGTGCTGGGTGGTATGACTTGCTCAATCTTATATGGCCATTCCCAATTCGGTCCAAGCACTCCAACTGCTGGGTCTTTGGTGAACACCTTTTTGAGAACCAAATCTCTGACCTGGAACTTTCGATCTTTAACTCTAGATTTAAAATAGCGGGCCACCTTCTGCTGATGGGCAGCAACTCTCAAGCTCTCATTTTCTCATTTTTCTTCAACACAATCCAAAGAATCAGCTAATAATTGATTGTTCTCTTCCTGGTCAATCAACTTTTTATTACCTCCCTGGTCGGTAAAATCTGCAATACCTCCCTGGTTGGTAAAGTTCACAACATCGTGTTGGTCGACATCCATCTCCTCTACTTCTTATTCTCTCTCTCCACACACAATCATGTTATTCTCGTTGATTCCCCTCCCTACCTTGACAACTGAAGCATTGTAACACTCCCTAGCTTCCCTCTGGTTTCCTTGGACACAACCTATTCCTGTACTAGTTGGGAATTTCATAGAAAGATGCCATATAGACACCGCTGCGTGTAGAGCCATGATTAGTGGTTGACCAATCACCACATTGTACGCCAACGATCAATCTACTATCAAAAGATGCCTAGGAACGTCTCCTGCTGTGACCGGTAACTTGATTGTTCCGGCCAGTGATAATCCTTCTTTAGTGAACTCGTAAATGACTTAAGAGCATGGTTTAAAGTCATTGACAGGAAATTTCATCTTCTCAAAAGATGACTTGTAAATAATGTCCACGGAGCTTCTCATATCAACTAGGCATCTCTTTACCTTCATGTTTTCAGTTTGGGCAGTAATGACAAGAGGGTCATTATGGGGATACGTGACATGTCCAGCATCATCCTCTGTGAAAGTAAGAGACTCACTCTCGTACTGAGGATTCTTTGGAGGTCGCTCCTCAACAGTCATGACTTCTAATGTTGCATCCAACTCATGTCGAAGTGTCTGGGCATATCTCTCCCTTGCTTTGTTACTATCCCCAGCCAAGTGTGGACCTCCACATATAGTGTCTAAGGTAAATTCCATAGGCTCGAGTTGCAAGGGTAGGGATCACTGTTGTTTGAACCCAGGATTGTTGTTTCTTCCTTCTCCTTAGGTTTCTCTGCTCGATACGTTTTCAACTAGCATGACTGGAGAAGAAATTCTATCTCGTCCTTGAGCCGATTGCATTCATTCGTGTCGTGACCATAATCTCCATGGAAATGACAAAACTTATTCGTGTCTCTCGTACTCATCTCTTTTCCTGATCGGTGGAGGCTTCCGGTAGGGAACCTCCAGGTGACTAGCGAGATATATTTCCGCCCGGATGGCCGAGAGAGTGGTGTAATTAGTGAGTCGAGGCTCATACTTGGTTGGTTTGTCGTTTGAACCTGGCTTAGCCTTCTTTTCTTCATGGCTGTCAAACTCGTTATTCCCACGTTTCTTTCCACCATTTTGACTGTTTCCACCATTCTTAGGAGGGTCAGCTGATTTTCCCAGATTGTTTATGCCCTTCTCCTCTTTCTCGATTGCATCATCCAATTTCATATACTTGTCCGCTCGGTCAAGAAATTGTTGAAGTGTTGAAATTGGATTTCTTTGTATACTATCCCACAAAGGGCTTCGGTAAGGGATTCCAGAGGATATGGCAACCATATTCCCCTCATCTCCTACAACAATTTCTCTGTTGGCCTCTCTCATGAGTCTCTATATATAATTCCTTAGAGATTCATCCTTCCCTTGTTTGATATCTGCCATGTGGTTGGCGTAAACTGGTGGAGTCCGAGCACCACTGAATTGTCTACAAAACACCTTCCTAAATGTTTCCAATACCATTCTTGGGCAGTATCTGACAACGTAGTCGGGAAGACTCTACACTGATAATCATCACTTACCCCGAGTAATTCCATTTGGTCCTCAAATTTCCCAACATGTCTTATGTGATCTTCTTTTTCTGTATGCACCGGTAGCATCGGTGCTTTATATTTCTCCAGCGGCTGGGTTACTCTAATCCGAGCACAAAATGGACTACCACTCTTATGGTCAACTGCGTCTATCTTGGAAGGTTGTTTAGATAAGCTCTGCAATGTAGCTGTTAACGCGTCAAGCTGGACTTGGATGGCTGGTGGAACTGATGAGGCTTCAATATTTTAACTTCCCAGTTGGGCATTTTCATCTAGTGCACTGTCGTCAAGTATTTCTACTTGATCAGTAAGGCGGATCAGATCTTACCCTTCGACCTAGACGATCTTCCTCTTGTTGCTGATAACGTCCCTTAAATTCTTCCAGGAAGCATGTTCCTCTAACCTATCGAACACAGTAATCTTCGATTTTTCAGAGGGCCTACTACGCAGGACCTGCTCTCTCCCACTACGCTGTAGGCCAGGATGTAGTGGCGGCTTCTCGGAATGGCCTGGGCGGTCCTTTCCTCCTTCTTGTTGGTCGTTGCCATATTTTTCCTTTGATTTTTCGATTTGATGACTCTCAGCCTCATCCCGACCATATCTGTCTTTATATTGTGGAGTTTTCTTATCTCGAGCAACTCAGGTCTGGTTATTCCCGGGCGGAGTCTTCTTACTACCCGACCAGTGACTTCCTGATCGAGAAGTTTCTGACTGGTGGCTTCTAGAAGGGGTTCTAGAACTCTCCCTTTGCGTCGACGCAATCCTAGAGCGAACCTCATCATCTGCCCGACCAGTGGGATAGCTTCAACTTCTGTCTGGTCCCCAAGAATCGGCCCTGCTAGCAGGGGACTTTTGACTAGCATTATTGTTTTTTGCTCCCTGGGTAGCTGTTCATGTCGCGGCTTTGGCATTGGCCTGATCCAATTGAGTAGTTGCTTCTAGAGCAAGTGCTGCCTCGTGATATCGCCAGTCGGACTCCTCCTGCCATCGTCTGATTTCTTCGCTTCTGGCATCCATATCCCATCTTTGCTGCTCGAATGCAGCCTTCTGCCTAGCTGTTTCCTCAACAAAAGACTCTTGTCGAGCGTTGAATTACATCATCTATTCCTGGAAAGTCCCCATGGCTTCCTGGAGTTGTACGAACTCTGGGGTTGTCTCCTCAAGAAAGACGCTGGGCTCAGTGTGAGGGTTCTAAGGTGCAGGACCTTCTGGTCTACCAGTTTCTTTTGTAGTTGACGTACCGAGCTTCCTAGGTGCCATATTGGTAGGTTAGTAGTGTGTTTCTTCTATTCAGGCTCTCAATGAAAGCACCAAAAATGTTGACCATGATTTTGGCTAACAACGAGTACACGTCAAAATGACAGTAAGCCTTGAATAGAAAATAACAACACAAATAATTTTATAGTGGTTCAGCCCCAATTTGTTGGTAATAGCCTAATCCACTTGCATTTGTGATATATGTATCCTACACTTAAGATCAGTTAAACTTGAACCAACTAAGTTGCTTAAGTGTAAGTAGGAAAATACAAAGTTTCTCTCTCTAAGCTCTTTCAGAAAATACCCCCAAGAATCCCCAAGTAAGAATCTCCAAAATAAAGATTCAAAAAGTCTCCAAAGATCCAAAAAGAGTCCCCTAAAATGATGCCATGAGCTCTTTATTTATAGGCTCATGGGTCGTACAAGAAAGATCCTGCGAATTTGGGAATATCTAGTCATTTTAACCAACCCTAACTAATAAACCTTTTTTAAATATAACGATATGGCTATTACTTTAGGATATCTGAGAGATTCTCGCAGTAATTACAGGTGATTATGGCTGAAATCGTTATTGAGGTTCTATAAAAAAATCATTGGGCAGTTAACACCTGAGATTTTGACACATCTGGTGGGCTACACTCCTCAATCAGACATAGCTGGTTGGCTAAATCTTCCTTCTGATGTAGCTGGTCGAGTGACACCCCTTTCTAATGTAACTAGTCGAGTGAAACCCCTTTCTGATGTAACGAGTTGGGTGAAACTCTCCCTGGCCAATTAAATTCTTACCTGGTCAGGCAAATAACTTCTTCACCAGGTACAACCATCTTCTCGACCAAGGTTCTTCCGACTAGTGATATCACAACTCCGTGGGTCCTTTTCTAACATTGGCACTTCCCTTGGTCAACCTATTTATTAACCATTAATATGCCACTTAACGACCATGCATTGCCACTTGTCACTTTTAATTGCCACGTCATTGAATTGAAATTTTTGGGATAACACTATCCAAATTATAATTATTTTCTAAATCATAAAATCATATCCTTAAAATAAATATTTCAAACTTAAAGCAATCTTTTAATTTCCACCACTCAACTAACTATAAACTATAATAACTAACATATATTCATAATTAAGAACAAAAATAATAAGCTTGGTTATTACAATCTTCCCTCCTTAAAGAAATTTCATCCTCGAAACTTTACTTACCAAATACCTTGAGAAACCGTTCCCTCATATCTTCCTCCAATTCCTATGTTGTCTCTCTTTCAGTGTTATTGCTCCACAAGATTTTAACTATAGGGATACATTTGGACCTTAACTCCTTAGTTCCCCGCTCTAGAACACGTACTGGTCGTTCTTCATAACTGAAATCTTGTTTTAACTCTATAGCCTTGTAATCGAGCATATGGGATGAATCAGATACATAACTTCTCAACATAGATATAAGAAAAAATTATGTGTTTCAGCTAATGACGGCAGTAAATCAAACCGATATGCTACTTGCCCTACTTTGTCCAATATCTCAAAAGGACCTATAAACCTTGGGCTTAACATTCCTTTCTTTCCAAAATGCATAATCCCCTTCATCTAAGATACCTTGAGAAAGACTTGGTCGCCTACTGAAAACTCAACATTTCGCCTCTTAGCGTCGGCATAGATTTTCTGGAGACTTTGAGCAGCAATCATTGATTGCCTTATCTTGTCTACCACCTCTGTTGCTTCTCTTACAGCCTCGGGTCCTAAGTGTTGTCTTTCACGAACCTTGTGCCAATGAAGTGGTGATCGACACTTCTGTCCATATAGCATCTCATAAGGTTCCATACCTATCATTGCTTGATAATTGTTGTTGTAAGAGAACTCTTTTAATGGAAGATACTTGCTCCATGATCCTAAGAAATCTAAAGCAGTTATTTGATGGACCAAAAATTGTTATGTTTTAAAATGTAAATCGCAAGCGCACGAATTGTGCATATAGAATAGTGATCGTGTAAGCAAGGATGTCAAACCCAAGGGAATTGACTAAAAGCAAAAAGAAACTCTTTTAAACCAAAATTAAATGAACTCTAACCTAGCTCCAAAGATTGATAAGATTTTGTGTCAAGAAAATAAAATAAAAAATTGAAAATAAATATATTTAAGACAAGAAAAATAAACAAGTTATGATTTGTAAACAAGTTATAAAAGAAATATTATTAAGATACTAGAATCCACAAAATGTAAGTTTAATAATATTTATTAGTATATTGATTCCCAAGTTTTATTGATAGTTAAAATAAATCAAACTATCATTTTTAAAATAGATTTATAATTGAAGCACAAATTATTTCTAAAAAAAAAGATAGGATTTGTTTTCTTCACTTTTCAAAAATATAATTTCAAAGTATTTAATGTGAATAGACTTAATGAAACAACAAAAAATCAAATAACATTATTTGTAAGGCAAAACATAATAATTTTGTTCTAAGCATTGGATGTGTACAATTTAATGATACATCTTAATCAAAGAATATTATGTTTTGCAAGATGAAGAACAAAGTGTAATATTATCTAACAATCCAAAATACAAGATATTAAAGATGAAAGACATATATGAAGAAGAAAAATTCTATAAACTTTGTTGCATTACAAGGGAAATCAACATACAACAATAAATATTATCTAGTTACAAGTTGTTTCATCGTGTTCTTAGTAAACCTATGAAAAAGATTAGAAGCACATAACTAGAATAGAAAACAACTTTCAAAAGAAATACATACTTGGTACAAAATGGTCTTCCAAAAAGAAGAGAGAAAATGTGGAGAAAGTATAGAAAAGATGATAGTAACAAAATGTGAATTACCTTCAAAATGCTCTTGAAATTACCTATTTATAGCCAAAATAAAGTATTAAATTAACCAATTTAAATTGATTAGATTAAAATGTTAAATGAAGAATAATATGGCATAGTTAGAGTAAAAAGATGTCTTGAGCCATGTGAAGGTAAATTTTGGGGTGTAATGTTTGATTTGGTGGTAAAATATGTAGGAAAGTTGGGTAAAAATGTAGCATTTTTTGACATTAATGGCAGTGCGACAAGGAGACATTTGTGGGCTCAAGAGAAGAGAGACGGGTGGTTAGGCTGGTGGTGTAATGCCCCTACTAATTCTAGACCTCGGACCATTAAAAACTACTATACATAACTACTAGTTTGGGATACATATATAAGAAATTACATAACTTTATTTAAAACCCAAAATATGGTATGGGATTCCATTGTTATAAAACATAATACATAAATTTTAAATTTATTGTTCAAATACTAAGTACGGAAATACATAAAAACATAAATCAAAAGACTTAAAAACAACGTCACCCCCGATCTTCCAGCAGTCCATTCAATCCATTCATCCTCAACACACATGCCAAGCTGCCACAAATCCTTCTCGCCTTCCATGTTAGTTTTCTTGCATCATTCTAAAAAGAAAGGAATGAGCCTAATGCCCAGCAAGGAAAATCTACTAACAACCTATATCATAAATCATAAACATAAGACTATATCATAAACATATACTATAAAACATATGATTATAAAAAACGTATATCATATAGGACTACAATATTAATGGTCATTAACTCCTTAACATGGTATGTGATAAAACCATCTAGGTCCTCTCTCTACTAATCGAGGTAGGTTAGATCACAACTATAGTATATGATAACCCATCTAGTTTTTCTGTCTACTAATCGAGGTAGGGTAAATCATAACTCTAAACCATGAAAATGATAAAAATTCTTGGGGCTTGCATCTAAGCAAGTCATATGCCCAAGCGACTATAACATAAATTCTAAGGGCTTGCTATCTAAGCAAGTCATATCCCAAGTGACTACAAAACATATTTATACATATACATATCATAGCATAAACCATATCATTACATAAACATATGAACACATATAATCTAACCTATTTTCCTTACCAAAAACCGAGATATGGAGACAAGAACGGGATTTGGAACACTCCTAAAACCAACAGAAAAACCATATGTTTCTAAAGAAACGAGATGAAAAAGAGAACTAAACCTGTAATGTCCTGCATTTCGGGTTCCTTGAAATGACTCGGGTCGGGATTTTTTTCCCCGAGTTAAGAATATTACTTTAAATAATATTATATTTGTTTGGAATTTATTTCCATGAGTTATTGCTAGCCAAATTATGAATTTTGTGTTTAAAAGTCAAGATAAGACTTTGGGTCTTAGACCGACACAAAAACCCTGATTGGGTAAAAATCTGGGAAAATAAAATGAAAAACTATGGAAAATATATTTTGGGCGTAAAATACATTCATAAAAATTAAAGTTTGGTCAAAAATATTAAACCTTAGGGAAAATGGAAATTTTAGGGCATTTTGTGTTAAATGCTTAATTTTACCGAATTGGGGAATTTTATTCCATGAATGGACCTTAGGCTAAAATTTATTGTGTGATTAATTAAATTAAATAGAAGAGACATTTAATTTAATCATTATGTGTTAAGTTTTGTTTTTAAAACTTAATAAGAGTGAAAAAGGTTATAGGAAGTAAAATTCAATTTTTCTTCTTAGGAAATATTTATTAACATTTATATAAATATATATATAAACACATATATAAACTAAGTGGTGGCCGGCCATGTGAAGGAATCAATTGGGTTGAAATTTTTTTAATTAAGTTTAATCCCATTTATTTAAGTATTAGGGTAAATAGGCAAGTGGGTAGTAAAACACTCAAGTGTTTATATGATATTTTTAGAGTTGTATAAACCCTTATAACCCCCCAAAACTGACCCCATCCATCTCTCAATCACTCTCATCTTTTTTTTTTTTAAATCTCTCTCAAGTTTTCTCTCCATTTTCAACCTCAAGAACACTAAGAAGGCTTGGAAGCTAAGCTTTGGTCTAGGAAGGGTTTCACTAAGGTAAAGTTTCAAAAAACTAGACTTTTGTAAAGTTTTAACCATAGATTTTTCAATAGCTAATTGTCTATGTTGTTGGGGGTAGTTGGTTAAGGTATTGAAAGAGTTTTGAAGGGCTCAAAGCTAGTAGGAACATCAAAACCTAGAGCAAGAACAATAAGAGGTAAAAAAATTACTTTTTATGGTTGTTATTGTATGGTTTTTATTTTTAAGAATTTTCTTATTGGTTATGTAATAAGGCTATGGTAGTTTCTCTATAATTTTTATGATGCTTGTGTGTTGATTTTTGAAAATAGGAACCAAAATCCCTAAGGGTTTTGGTGAGAACCCAAAAACAAAATACAAGTTTTGAGCTGTGACGTTCAAGGGGTCAAGCATCCACTGTATATTGACTTTGTAAAATTTAATTGTACTGTGATGTTATTGAGATTGAGTAAATAAAATTGTGCTTTTGAAACACTCAAAAATGTTTAAAAATGAGTGAGTTATGCTACTTCAAAGTTTAGGTAAAAAAACTGTTTTTTTTCGTATTCTTAATTTCGAGACCAAGTTTAGACAGCCACTGTATAGGGAAAATGAACCCAATTTTTTCTAAAATTTGGTGGATATAATTTTGGCATAACCTAGTATTTCACTGTAAAATTTGGTAACAAAATAATGAACGGTGCCAAAGTTGGAAAATTTAAGGACTTGAAAATAAGGTCATTTTTACCTCATTGTTGGAAAATAATTTCACCAATAAAAAATGCTCCTTTTAACCTAAGATTTTACAAATTCCTAAATGGCATACAAAAAATGGAATTGGAAAATTTTGGTAATAATTGGATAAGTAAATTTCAAGTTATGACCTATCAAAGTATACAGTTAAAAATGTGAAAAATAGGATTTTCATACTGTGTAAAAATGAGATTTTGGAACTTAAGGTAAAAAGTAAAATTTTGCTTATTGCAAGATAAAAACTTGGTAAGTCTTGAAAACATATTTTGATCGAAAATACCACTTTGAGTTTAGTGAGAATTATTTTTATTAAAGAATTTTTATCCTTTCTAAAAATAAAAGGATTAATTTATTGATAAGTTAATAAATTAAAAGAGGGTTTAAAACCCAAATTTTTTAGAAAATAATTAAGTGAATTATTTTTCTAGTAAGTAAACTTGATTAATTGACTTTTGAAAAAATTAACTAGTCAAGATGAGAAATTTTTAACGGTCTTCCTAATTAAGATAAATTAGGCAATTTTCTTAAAAAGGTTTTTAGAGATTAAAACCTTTAGAAAAATAAAAGGAAAATTAAGAGTTTACTTTCTTGAAAAATAATTAAGGAATTTAATTAGTATTTTGGGATATAATACCGGCTAAAATCTTTTATATATTTTACCAACTGTTGAAAATACGGGCTAATAGCGAAACCTTTAAATAATAAGATTTTTAGCGAATTGTGGGAAAATACTATTGTGATACCCGAGCCTGGGTATCGAGACTATAGGGTAGGTCTCCCCGAGACTTAAGGTTTAGTCTCAAATATTTTTGTATGAATTTCCTTAATGACAAATGATTTTTTTTAAAATGACCAAACTGCCCAAAATAATAATAATGAATTATGAAGTGTCATAATTAATCAGAGTATACTGTGTGGATAATTACAGTATTGGCTAAGCATAACTAGATTATACATTGGAGGGTGAAATCTTGCTGAGAGAAAAGGACTCCAAGTAAGTCAACTTCTATTGTATGGCTGCAACATGAAACAACTATTGTATTGTATGTTAGTATAGAGACATGTGCACATATATACACTATCGTAGAAAGTTCCTTAGAGACGTTAGTCTAGTGGGTGCTGATTCAGAAAATATGAACGGTAGATATCTGTCATATCCTAGACGGTTGATCCCCGTCATACTACTTGATTTTATTATGTCTGATTCATTACCGCGACGAGTGGCCATGAGGTGAGGATTGCCGATTTAAACCTAGGGGCGTAAAAATGAATGGGACCTAGGGGCCCTCATGCTTACTTAATCAGTGAACGGTTAGAACCCAAGCAAGTGCTCTGATAAGTTATTCCCGGATAGTAGCCGTGAATATTGGCCATTTAGTGAGAGTGCCTAGAGAAACTAGGGGTTGCCAAGTTTGAGTGAGGCTGAACACCCTAGGGGCAACTGCTCACCAGCACCACTGATTAACATAGAAGGCTCTGTAAAATTGTGTAACTTCGATTACACTATTGGATAAGTAGTGATGCCCTAAGTAACTTAATGGTTACGCTTGTGAGGGATTTACTCTTGGATAAGTAGCGATGCCCTAGATAACATGATAGTTACACTTGATGGGGATATTTATTAGCTAGATCTTAGTGTTGAGACTCGGTTCTCCCTTACAGATTAGCATTTATGCTGGAGGGCGTGTTATGCCCGAATTGTTGGAAGTTGTCGAGCGTTGATCTCGAATTATATTGTGATATATTATATCTGCTTGTTCTGGGATTTTCTGAGTGCAGGAATTTATTTGTTGATAAGAAATAGTTGTGATATAATATATCTGCTTGTTCTGGGATTTTCTAAGTGCAGGAATTTATCTATTTATATGAAATAATTTTTCATTGGTTATCAAGTATGACCATAAGTTTGCCAGGACACTTTTGCGTTCTTGAAATTAATTGTGTAGGGTCCGGATGGATCAGGAACCCTAATTCTCTACATGCTTTTGTTTTGAAGTTGAACTTACCAAGCATTTTCTCTTGCCTAGTTATTTCCTGTTGTAGGTAAGAACAAGGGCAAGACATAGCAGTGAGCGCTGGAGTCTACCTTACGAATGTACATGTGGACCGACCTTTTGGGAAGCCGTTTTATTTTTGGAAATGTTGTGTTCTTTTCATAAACTAGGCTCACTCTACTCTTTATAAAATATGTTTATATTAAATGTTAAGTATGGCCATATGACTTTTAAAAAGTTTTTTTTTATACGGGTTTTTGAGACATTTGGTTAAATGAAAACATTTATATTTCCGCATTATCGAGTCTTAAAAATCCGGGTCATTACAAAACCATCAAAGAAGAAACTTACCAAAAAGAACCATAAGTTTCAAGAAACTTAAGCACCTAACCAAGAATCATAAACAAGACTTAGGATCTAAAAGAAAATAAAAGAAAACTAAAGAACCATGAAGAACTGAACTTAAGGATAGGAATACCTTGAATGATATTATGACTTGATCTATACCTCGATACTGAAATAACTCTATATCTTAGTCCCCAAATGTTTAGAAAAGCTTGGATTGAAATAGCTTTTATCCCAAAACCCAAGTGTTTCTCTCTATAATAATCTTATCATTTTGGAGGCTCTGAACAATGCTTGAAGAATGAAGGAAATGGCTGAGTACTAGGTCCCATTTGCAAAGTTCAAGGAGTGAAACTAACCCCTTTTAGAATGAATAAATAAATTAATATAACATGAAAAAGAATTGAATTTTCAATCAACAGATGCCCAGAACTCGATCAAAATTGTTCAAAGGCAGGTCTAAGTGGTTAAGGCTGTTTTTAAAATTAAATCCTCAAGATTCCAAAAATTCACTCCCAGGGGCGATATATCGCCTAGACCTATATCCCGAGCTCCGTTAGTTTGTTCGTGCGAAGTCGACGTGTTTTCCGTATCTCCCGTAGGCGATATATCGGCTCCTATAGGCGCGATATGTCGGCATACGTTGATATATCAAACACATATTTGCACTTTTTCAGCATATTTTGAATTGATTAAACAGCTTTGGCTGAGTCAAAACGTTATCCTAACAGCTACTAGAAGGTTCTAGAGCTTCTAGATCTTTCTTTTAATTAATCTATTCATCAATAATACGTAAATCCTTAATAAACATGATTATGACAAGTGTCACATTCTTAATAATTCTATCTAAACCTTAGGTTGTAATAAATAATATTTCTAGGACCAGCAATATTAATCAAACCTTATGTTATAATTAATATTTCTAAACTATATGTTAAACTTATAAAATCCATAACTGTTTCTATGAGTTTCCAACTAAGTCCCGGCTTGAACAAAAATCCACGGAAACTAACATACTACAAACTACTACTCTACTACTACTATCTTGCTAAGTAAAAATTCTGGGACACTATAGGTGGGAGGCACATGGGCCTAGGCTGGCTCAATTGAGAGCAAGGCCCAGGCACAAGGGGATGCAGTTGGAATGGGAAGCAGGCAAGCTAGCAGGCACATGGGCTTGGGCTCACGTGGGCTGGTGCACATGAAAGAGAATTTGTTTGCATGTCGGGCTTTGCATTTGGGGGAATTGGGCCGCAGCAATTGCAAATGGGCCAAGGGTGGTACTGTAGCATAGAAGTGGCAACGTGGCACTGTAGCAGATGCAGTACTGTAACACATACACTGTAGCTCAGACCATGTACCATGTATACTGTAGCAAGCGTACTTTTGATCATTTTTTAGCTTCGAATTGCAACATAGCATTAATTCTTCCTCAACTTTTTATTCTACGAAACACACTTACAATAAAAGAAATTAAACGACTTACAAATAAACAAATTATAACAAAATAAATGCCAAAAACATACAAAAAATCTATAAAAATCAAATAAGACTACTAAATTAAAAATTAATTATAGACTTGACAAATCAATTAAATACTAAAGAATGAAGCAATAATTAGCTTATATAATGTTGTAAAATAACTCTATTTTGTGAAGTTATCACACCACCAAACTTAATGTTTTGCTAGTTCTCGAGCAAAAGACAATTAAATCACACATTTTTTTTTGGTGATATAAAAGTATTTTCTCAAAAATTGCACAATGAAAATAATTCTCAAAAAAATATTATGAATTAAAGTTAAGCTTATATAGTTAATTAAATTATCAATTTTTCTTTTTTTTTACAAAAAACTAGATTTTGAAAATTTTAATTTTTTTATAAGAAAAATTGAGCCAATAATTAAAAACAAAACTTAAAAAAATTTATTCATATTTTCAAGCAAAACAACACAACACATTAAAACACATACTCTCCTAATATTAATAACCATATAAACTCACTACACTAAACTTAATTTAAACATTGTCCTCAATGTGTTAAAAGACAAATATAGTAAAAGAGTTTAGAATTTAGAATGTTCATACCTTGATATGGTGCATCGTCAAGAGCGTAAAAGATACAAGAGACAAAAATTAAATCACACATAAAATAAAATAAAAAATCAAACACAAGTTACCAAGATCAATAGAAATCAAAGAGCTTGGTAAACAGGATCCTCAAGGAGGATCTTATCCACTTCATTAGTTTTTAATTCTAAAAATAGTTTTAATTTATGTCCATTAACTTTAAAAATATCACCATTGTTGAGATTTTCAATTTCAATAGCTCCATGTGGGAAAACAACTCAAACAATATAAGACCGATCAATTTAGAACGTAATTATCCTGGGAATAGATGCAAACAAGAGTTGAATAAAAGGACTATTTGAACTAGAGAAAAATCTTTTCTCAAAATATTTTTGTCATGGTTAAATTTCATACGATCCTTATACTTTTTGTAATAACTATATGCATCATTCATAATTTCTTCTAGCTCATTCAATTGAAGCCTTCTTTTCTCACCTACCTTGTATAAAGAAAAATCTAACTACTTAATTGCCCAATAGCCTCTATGTTCTAATTCAACAGGTAACTGGCATGCCTTCCCATACACAATTATGTAGGGTGACATGCCAATGGGAATTTTGTACGTGATACGATATGCCCATAATGCACCAGTGAGTCTGAAGGACCAATCTTTCCTAGTTGGATTCACAGGTTTTTCTAAAATGTGCTTAACTTCCCTATTAGACACTTCAACTTGACCACTAGTTTGTGGGTGATATGGTGTTTAAACATTATGTGTAATGTCATATTGTTTCATCAAATGTTCAAATGGCTTATTACAAAAGTGTGTACCGTTATCACTAATGATAGGGCGTGGTGAACCAAAAAGGGAAAATATATTTTCTTTCAAAAATCGAAGCACAACTTTGTGTTAATTAGTGCGGTATGAAATATCCTCAACCCATTTAGACACATAATCAACTCCAACAAGAATATAAATATTACCAAAAGAGTTAGTAAATGGTTCCATAAATTAATGCCCCAAACATCAAATATGTCAATAATAAGAATAAAATTCAAAGACATCATGTTTCTTCTAGTTAAACTTCCTAACTTTTGGCAACGTTCACAAGCTTACTATAAACATATGTATCACAAAAGATAGTAGGCCAATAAAAAACACATTGTAAAACTTTAGCAGTTGTTTCATTACCAATAAAATGTCCTCCACATGCATGATCGTGACAAAAAGATATGATTTTAGATTAGTCACAATTTAGAATGCTTCTTCTAATTATTTGATCAGGCTAGTATTTAAACAAGTAAGGATCATCCCAAATAAAAAATTCGCCTCAGAATAAAATTTAGATTTATCATGCTTAGACCAATGACATGTTATTTCTTTAGTGACCAAATAATTAAAAATATCAACATACCAAAGCAAGGACGTAACATGCATCAATTGTTCATCAAGAAATGTTTCAATGATAGGAGTGCATTCATGAGTATTTTCAACAACTAGCCTAGACAAATGATCAGCAACAACATTTTCAGACCCCTTTTTTATCACATATTTCTAAGTCAAATTCTTGTAAAGGTAGGATCCAACGGATCAAACGAGACTTAGCATCTTTTTCGACAAGAGATATTTTAATTCAGCATGATCATAATAGACAATAATTTTATACCCTAACAAATAAGATCTGAATTTCTCCAATGCAAAAACAACAGCAAGCAATTACTTCTCGGTTGTGGAATTAATTAATTGAGCATCGTTTAAAGTTTTTCTAGCATAGTAAATTACATGAGGTATTTTTTCAAGTCTTTGTCCTAAGAAAGCACCTATAGCATAATTAGAAGCATCACAAATTTTTTCAAAAGATATTGTCCAATCAGATGGTCGAATAATGGGTGACGTAGTCAAAAGATTTTTCAATTTATCAAAGGCAACATGGCAATCATTTTCAAAGACAAAAGCATTTTCTTTTCCAAGTAAATGGCATAAAGGACGAGAAATTTTGCTAAAGTCTTTTATAAATCTTCTATAAAACCAGCATGGCCGATGAATGATCTAAGTTCTTTCACAGGTTTAGGTGGGGGATGTTTTGAAATAAGATCAACATTAGCTTTATCAACTTCTAATCCCTAAGATGAAATTACATGACCTAAACCAATTTTTTTAACCATAAAATGCCATTTTTCTAAATTAAGAACTAAATGTTTTTCTCTGCAAAAAATTAAAACAGGAGAAAGATGGTGCAAACGTTCATCAAAAGAATATCAAAACACAGAAAAGTCATCCAAAAACACTTCAAGAAATCTTTCAACTATATCATAAAAAATTGAAACCATACACCTTTCAAAATTCAAATGTGCATTGCATAGCCCAAAAGGCATGCGACGATAGGCAAAAGTCCCAAAAGGGCATGTAAATGTAGTATTTTCTTGATCTTCTGAGGAATGGGGATTTGGTTATATCCTGAATATCCATAAAGAAAGAAATAATAGGCATGGCCCTGTTCAAGCATTTGGTCAATGAAAGGTAAAGGGAAGTGGTCTTTTCTAGTGACATTATTTAACTTTCTATAGTCCATGCACACTCTCCACCCCGTTTGTACTCTAGTGGGGATTAATTCATTTTTCTCATTTTCAACAACAGTGATCCCATATTTCTGACGAACAACTTGGACTAGACTAACCCACAAACTATCAGAAATAGGGTAAATGATACCTACATCTAACAATTTAATTACTTCTTCTCTAATTACCTCTTTCATGTTTGGATTTAACCTTCTTTGACACTCTCGGGTGGTCTTACCATTTTCCTCTAGATGGAATCTATGCATGAAAATGGATGGGCTAATTCTTTTAATGTCTCCAATTGTCCAACCTATGACTTCTTTATGCTCTCTAAGGACATCTAACAACTTATCTTCCTGTTCTTTATCTAAATCGGATGTTATGATAACATGCAAAGTTCAGACTCTCCTAAGAAAGCATATTTTAAATTTTATGGTAAAGGTTTAAGGCCTAACTTTGGAGACTTAGGAATTGATTGAACATGTGCTAAGGGTGAAAAAGGTTAAATTTTGGTATCATTTAAGGGTATAGATGTAGCGCACCATTTTTTTTTATTATAATTAATTTTGTGCTTTATTTATTAATTGTTAAGTGTTAGAGATTTTTTTTTTAATTGTTTGAATTGCTTTGAAGAAATTATGTGAATTTAAATTTGTTAATTATTTTATTTGTGATTTCTTAAGGTTTGGTTGTATGCACCAAGGTGCATGGTTAGTAGAGATGCACTTGAGCAATTGTGTGTGTGCATGTGCATGGTTGCACGGTGAGCATGCAATAGTTTTTTCCTATGCATAATTTCATTTTTATTTATTTAAGAAATTAAAAAGAAAATAAATAGAAAGGGAAATTGAGAGAGGGGGAGTGGGAAGAGAATGGGAAAGGGGGAGATTTCTTTTCCCTATTTAGTTTTGAAATTTAATTAAATTAGATGTCTTTAGCTATTTCAGATAAGGGGAATTGTTGACATATTTGTAACGCCCTAATTTCTCATAATATTATCGAGAACACAACATTGGATCATAAACATAAATATTGCTCTTTTATTTAAGAAAATCAGAATAAGGAAAGGGATCTCATGTTTTTACAAAAATAAAATAAGGTTTATAACAAGATAAAATGAGCAACATTAAGATATACAAATAAATAAAACTCAAAAGAAAATTCTTTGCAAATTAGATCATAGGCCCATTGATCATTCCTCGACTATATGGTCCCCACAAATACATCACTAAGCTCTTAGGTCCCACTCGCCACCGACCTTTCTATCCTCAATTGTCTAAACATCAATGTAATAAGCCTAGTAAGGAAAATACAAACAAAAGTCATATAACAAATAATCATAACAATCATATCATAAATCATACAAAATTTCATAACAATGCTAATTTATACTAATCATACAAGAACATAATATATTCTAGGTCATAATGTAGGTCATAATCATAGGTCATAATAACAAGACACGTATAAGAAAGAGTTAAGTGTTTATACATGGGTGGAAATTAAGCCCGGGACATAAGTTTGTCATACAATTTTGGCAACAGGGGCTACTGGACATCAACTTAGGTCCATCATACATATTTGAACACCTTAGGTCCAGCCACACTTATCTTCTTATTGTACCTGAAATGTTAGGGCCATACATATCACAAACTAGGTCATAAACTAAACTACCTAATTTTCCTGACCTTGAGTGTCGAATGAGAAGAAAAAAAGATATTGCTTTGTTATAGAGAATCGCCCAAAACCTTATATATGACATAAAAATTAAGATTAGAAACTTATAATAAAACTATACGTCCAAAAGTTCTAAACTTCATAAAGTCATACCTTCACCCTTAAAACAAAAATCTCAAGACCTCCAAAATCCTGAGCCTCCACAAAAGTGTCTATCCTCAACAACAATGTATAGAGTTGATCTTAGGATAATTTTGTCTATATCAAGGGTTGAAAAGTTTAGAGTGTTTTGGGTTATATAGGGGTTGTAAGGGAAATAGTGTTTAAGGCTTAATAGAAAAATAGAAGAAGAAATGAATTTCCAAGCACTATAAAGGCTATAGTGGTTCAGCAATGGTGTGTTTATGGAGAAAAAATTTGAGAGCTTTTGGGAGAGAGTAATTTCGAAAATGGAGAAGATTCTTGGAAGCTTGGAGTGTGTGAAAAATGAAAATTTCTAATGCTCTATTTATAGGCTCTAGGTCTTAACTGTCTTCCTTAATTTTCACCACTATCCTTCAACAAATTTTTAAAATTCAAATCTCCCTCCCCCTTAGTTGTTTCGGTCAACCCCTTTCCTTCTCCTAGTCAAGTGCTACAACTCCTCTCTTAATGCCACATAGCCTCTTATTTAACAAAATGGAGTCAAAGTCCCCATTTGATTTCTCTTCAGTCTCCCACGCATACACCTAAGCCATTCGAATTCAAAATCTTTCAAATCTTGGTTATTTGTAGTAAACCAACCCACTATTTTCTCTACTTAGCTTTTGACTCCATAAACTAACTTTTTAATCTCCTTTTAACTAGCTTTTGTTGATACATAGTCACTTAATTCAAGCTAGTCCATCCTTGCCTATTCTTATGCTTCCCACACCACCTTGTCTTGTTCTTTAATCAATTTAGCTCTAATATTAATTGAATTAATTCACAAAAACTCCACCTATTAATTATATAGGGATTTTTGGCAATACTAGCTATTTTTAAATAATTGGGACTTAATTTAATGCCACATGTATACCACCAAATAACATGTGTGCATTATTCTTTAATAAAACTATATTCTAAATTAATTAAAAACTTAAAACTATACACTAAATCATATACTAAAAAGATATCCCATAAATTACTAGCTATAATAATTATAATTGTTTACCCAAAAATGGCTGCTGATGACATGGCAAGAATTTCTCATACGTGGTTGGCGCGTGGCAGCGCCACCATGAAGAGGTGTTGTTCGCCTATCAACCAGCTCCTTGTTGCTTCATCAGATCTCGCGATTAGATGTGACCAGCCTGGTCACATGCTTCGGTTTATTTCCTTTAAAGATATGTAATCTTATAATAATAACATTTATTATTTCCTCTTTATTGCCATGATACGCTTATATTAAGGATAATTAAGGCCCATTGGCTCATGTAACCCCCTTGAGCCTATAAATATGAATGAGAGGGCTCAAGGAAGGGACTTTTGAATCCTTTTTGTGAATACTCATAGAAGAGTGTAAGTGTGATTATCCACCATTTTGTTGTAATTCTCCTAAGGCTTGTGAAACTCAAGAACCCTAGTTCTTTGATCACGGCATTGGGATTCAACATCAATAATAACACTAAGTGGACATAGGTTGTTACCACATTGTTGGGGTCGAACCACTATAAATCGTCTGTGTCATTTCTTTACCTTTTGATTCCATTCTTGACTATCATCTCATTTCTTGTCGTAATTCTGATTCTGTGTCGTTGGCTAAATCGAGGGTCAACATTCTAGTGCTTTCATTGAGCGTTTGATTAAGAAGTCTTAAGAATATCAAATGGCAAAGACATCCAAGAGAGCTGGACAGGCCACTGGTGCTGCATCATCTCAACCTCCTCCTCCAAATGTTGAGAAGAATGAACCACATTTAGAGTTTGAAGAGGAGGAGTTGGATTCGGAAATTCTGAGGGCAACACTGGGGGTGTTGCAGGATGGGTTGGCCAATCAGAAGAATGTAGTGGAGACCATGGCGCTGCAGCAGAGGGAGATTGAGCGTCAGTGCCAGGAGCTGAATGAGCGGTAGGCGGACATGGACTGTCAGCAGAGGGATGCCATGGCCGCTCTTGAAGCAGCCATTCAATTGGCTCGAGGACAGGCTGCACCAACCTCTCCACCGGATCAGCCACCGAGTGCGCCACCTCAGCGGGCTCACAATCCAAGTCCTGTGCTCTAGCCAGCAAGCCCTCAAAGGCCGGATAGCCACCTGTGGCTCAGGATGATGTCCCTATTCGGGATCCTGAACAGTAGCCACCCTCTCAAGCTGGTCGAGGCAATCCTCAGCGCCAGAGGCAGAATAGGGTCGGGCAGCCATCCCGCAGCCCTAGACGCCTAGGGGACGAAGTACCAAATCCACCGAGCAGGGGGTAGCGTCCTTCTGCCAACAGAAGGAACAATGAGTCAAGCTTTGCAATCAAGGGCCCCCCACGACATAATAATGCATGGGGACCCAACGAACAGCACAGGCCTCCCCCTGACACTCGGCAGATGCCATCCCGAGGAGGAAACAGCATAAACAACCGATCGCGCCGTAGTCAACCATAGTTTAGAGACGGCCATGACTATAATGAGGCTAATTCTGGCAGGGGGAATGCTAGTCGGAGGAATGAAGAAATAGGTGGAGACAGAAACCCCCCACCTAGAGAAACTAGGTCGATGAGCCATAACGTAGGGGGGCAACCCCAAAAAAATAACGTCTTTGATCGGTTAGGAGTTAGCGAGCAGAGGAGCAGGGATGATGATTTGAGGGATGTGCTCAACGACCGTCGCATGAGGCATGAATAATACGCTCCTCCAGCACCAGTCGCCCCAAAAATCCCAGATGCGGTTCACGCACAAATTGATGCTCTAAACTAGGCAGAACAACAGCTAGTTGGGAGTCGAACATCCCACATAGAGTACGATCGGAGCAGAGGCACTCCATTTGTGCAAAGGATTGTTGTGGCAGAAACCCCTAGTAAATTCAAAATTTTAGTATTGCCAAACTTTGATGGGTATGGAGACCCAGTATCTCATGTCAACAAATTTGAGATACAAATGGATATTCAGAAGGTGTCAAACGATGCCCGCTGCAGGATCTTCCATGCCACACTATCTGACACTGCCAAGGAGTGGTTCTTTAAGTTCCCTCCTGCTAGCATAGTATCCTGGGAGATGTTCATGAAGGATTTTTACGAACAATTTTATGCGGGTCACGTACACCCCATTGAGGCCAACCAGTTGGTCGAGATACACCAAAAGCAAGGAGAGCCCTTAAAGGAGTATGTCCAGCGCTTTATGCGAGCACCAGATGGAGCCAAAATAGTAGGCGATGAGGGAAAGATGATGGCCCTAACTGCCGGGGTCAGACACCATTCTCCCCTCTGGAACAGCGTGAGGAAAATGGGGTAAAGAGTACCCAAGAGATTTTGGATCGAGTTGATCGATTCATCAAGCTCGAGGACGCGATTGCCAACGAAGGGAAATCGCCTACGAAAGACAAGGGACCGAAGGAAGAACCCACCAAGGCCGCCAATGGGTTGGATAAACCAAATGGCAATGGCAAGGATAACGGGAATGAGAACGATAACGAAAACGACAGAAATGGTGGAAAAAGGGCGGGCAACGAGCCGGCGTCACCTGAAAATAAACGCCCCAAAGGCAATAGATATGAGTTGAGATTCACCAACTATACGACCCTTGTCGAAAGTCGAGCAGAGGTCTACTAGGTGACCAGCCCTAATGTTCCTTATAAGCGATATGCACTTATAAGGAAGGATATCTCCAAGAGAGATACAACAAAATTCCGTCGTTTTCACATTGACTACACACATGACACCAATGAGTGCAACCAGTTGAAGGACGAGATTGAGTTCGTGATCAGGCAGGGACATCTAAGGAGATATATGCGAGCTGCATGAGGGTCTTAGTGAGAGGCTCAAGGTGGAAATGAGCAGGCTCCTGCGCGCCAACGCTCGCTACCTTTACAGCCAGCTCCTGTGGTAGGCATGTTACTCACCATCTGTGGTGGCCCACACCTTGTAGGGGATAGTGGGAAGGCAAGGGAACGATACACTTGAACCCTACGCCACGACCAAGAGATCGAGATGATGAGTGTGGAGGATCGAGCACCAAAGAAGGCTCGAATAGAGGATGAATTAATAACCTTCTCTCAGGATGATGCTCAGCACGTATGATTCCCACACTCTGATCCGCTGGTCATTGACATTCAAATCGCAAACATGATGGTTAAGAGGGTGTTGGTTGACACAGGAAGCTCAATCAACATCTTATACAAGTCTTCACTGGAAAGAATGAAATTGTCCGTCAAGGACCTGGAGCCATGCAACCAAACCATTTATGGTTTTTTTGGCGAAGGGCTCACCCCAACTGGGTCAATTAGGCTCCCAGTTACAACAGGTACTGCACCTGCAAACAGGACATTACTCACTACTTTCATAGTAGTTGATTGTCCTTCAGCATATAATGATGTAATTGGGAGGCCAATTGTGGTTGACCTGCGAGCCATTACCTCGATATGGCACCTGGCCATGAAATTCCCAACCGACGCAGGGATAGGATGTGTGTTGGGAAATCAACAGGAAGCGAGGGAGTGCTACAACGCCTCGATATCTAAGGCGAAGAAAGGTGTATCGAGGGAAGTTGCCAGAAAAGAGTTGCAAATGGCGACGGATGTACAAGCCTAATCAGGTGATGATGTCACCAAATAGGGCGTTGCCCAAAGTGAGGACTGAGATTTAGATCCTCGCTATAGGGATTTTGATGAAGAGATAGGACCCATCGAAGACCTTGAAGAGGTCCAACTCGATGAAGAAAATCCGACCAGGGTTGTGAAAGTCGATAATAACTTAGAGACAACAACGAAGCATGCACTGGTGGAATTTTTTAGGGAAAACCATGAAGCCTTTTCCTGGTCACACAAAGACATGGTTGGAATAGACCCTGCAGTCATGAGCCATGTCCTGAACATAGACAAAAGTTTTCCACCAGTACAGTAGAAAAGAAGGTTGCTTGACAAAGACAGGTCAAAGGCTCAAAAGGAAGAAGTCAAGAAGCTGAAGGAGAATGGATTCATCAGGGGTAGCGTTTTATTCATCATGGGTCTCTAATCCCGTGCTTATTCCCAAGCCGAATGGCAAATGGTGAACATGCATGGATTTCACAAACCTTAATAAAGCATGCCCTAAAGATTGTTTCCCACTCCCTAGAATCGACCAACTGGTCGATGCCACTACAGGGCACAAGATTCTCTCATTCATGGATGCATACTCCGGGTATAATCAGATTAGTATGCATCCTCCTGATGAGGATCACAGTAGCTTTCGGATTGATACAGGACTTTACTGTTACAAAGTAATACCCTTCCGTTTGAAAAATGCTAGAGTGACTTACCAGTGACTGGCAACCACATGTTTAAGGACTTGATCGGCACAAACATGGAAGTATATGTCGATGACATGCTGGTTAAGTCAAAGAAGGCAGAAGGGCATATAGGGGACTTGCAAGAATGCTTCAACGTCTTGAGCAAATATCAGATGAAGCTAAATCCCCTCAAGTGCTCCTTCGGAGTAAGATCAGGGAAGTTCTTGGGATTTATAGTAAACTCGAGAGGAATTGAGACCAATGCCGAGAAGATCAAGGCCCTGGTCGATATGAAATCTCCAACAAAGATCAAGGATGTCCAAAGCTTCATTGGAAGAATTGCTACTCTCAGTAGGTTTATTTCAAAATCTACAAACAAATGCATCCCATTTTTTAATCTACTCATAGGCAACAAGAAATTTTAATGGACGGAGGAATGCGAATAGGTTTTTCAAGCTTTTAAGATGCACATGTCGTAGCCACCAATTCTATCAAAGCCGGTTGATAAAGAAACTTTGTTCTTCTACTTAGCGATCATAGAATACGCTGCTAGTGCTGTCCTAGTAAGAGAAGAAGAAGGCGTGCAGAAGGCTGTTTATTATATAAGCAAGAGGCTAATTGGAGCAAAGCTGTGGTATCCATCTATTGAAAAATTAGCCTATTGCTTAATCTTAGCCTCCAGGAAGCTGCGGCCCAACTTCCAAGCTCACCCAATCACAGTTTTGACCGAATAACCTCTACATCAAGTTTTGCAGAAACCAGAAGCCGCAGGCAGATTATTGAAATGGGCAGTCGAACTTGGGCATTTTGATATCTCTTACTTGCCACGAGCAGAAATAAAAGGACAGGCCCTGGCAAACTTCATCGCAGAACTCACTGGGCTTCCAGATAGCGAGTAGCCAGAAGCACCTGAAGAGCCTGAGCCTCAAAACCAAACTCCCTCATGGAATTTGTTCACGGACGGCTCTTCTAATGAACATCACACAGGAGCAGGAGTGATTTTGATAACGCCTGAAGGGCATCGATTTCACTGCGCAATCAAGTTTGACTTCACTGCTTCCAACAACGAAGTCGAGTATGAAGCACTACTCTCAGGATTACGGTTAGCCAGGGGCATGAACATAAAGTCACTTGATATCTATAGTGACTCTTAGTTAGTAGTCAATCAGATCATTGGAGAGTACCAAGCCCAAGTCTTAAAAATGGTTGCTTACTTGAATAAAGCGAAGGATCTATTGGCGCAGTTTGATAGGTACACCCTCCAGCAAGTGCCTCGTGACCAAAATTCAAATGCTGATGCTCTTGCCAAGTTAGCAAGTGCCAAGGATGTTGACGCCCTAAACAAAGTGCCAGTTGAATGACTATCTGCACCAAGCATCCAAACAGAGGAGACCTCTTTGGTGATCCAGGCGACGGATACATGGATGGCACCTTACATAGAGTATCTGACGCAAGGCGCGTTACCGACGGACGGAAACAAAGCTAGCACCATTCAGCAGAAGGCTGCTAGGTATATCCTGGTCGATGGAATCTTATACTGAAAGGGATACTCAATGCCAATCCTTTGGTGTGTTTCGAAAGAAAAGGCCAAGGAATTGATGAAAGAGGTCCACGAAAGCTTTTGTGGAGACCATGCTGGGGGCAGAGCTTATCAAAAAAGATCCTAAGGCAAGGATACTTCTTGCCAACAATGAATGAAGACTCAATGGAATTCGTGCGGAGGTGTGATAAATGCCAAAGGTTCTCCAAAATTCCACGAGCATCCCCTAATGAGCTAAAACAGATGCAAAGTATGTGGCCATTCGCAGTCTGGGTATAGATTTAATCGAGTCTCTGCCCACAGGAAAAGGCAGCGTCAAATACGCTGTAGTAGCCATCGACTACTTCACCAAATGGGCTGAAGCTGAGCCAATTGCAACCATAATGACCAAGAAAGTGTTGGATTTCATGGTTAAAAACATCATGTGTCGCTATGAATTGCCAAGGAAGATTGTCTTAGACAACGGCACCCAGTTTGATAGTGATCTGTTCACAGATTTCTGCGAACGACATGGAATCATCAAGAGCTTTTCTTTAGTTGCTCACCCTCAAGAAAATGGACAAGTCAAAGCAGTCAATAAAACACTAAAGGATACTCTAAAGAAAATACTTGAGGAAGCAAAGGGTGCATGGCCAGAGCAACTGCCTAAAGTCCTTTGGTCGCACAGAACTTCCCATCGAACAGCAATAGGCCATACTCCATTTTCCCTAGCTTATGGATATAAGGCTATGTTGCATGTCGAATTAGATCCGCCATTGCATCAGAGAATGACATACGATCAAGGCTCTAATAGCCAACTATTGATGGAGTCCCTGGATATGATCGATGAAAAGCGTGAGCAAGCCCAACTCCGAGTAGCAGCTTACCAGCAAAAGGTCACCTGGTATTTTAATTATAAAGTACGCGAAAGGAAATTCAATGTCGAAGATCTAGTACATCGAAGGGTTTTCCTCAACACTCGTGACCAGGCTGCTGGAGTACTCGGACCTAATTGGGAAGGACCATACCAAATTGAAGAAGTCCTTCAACCAGGCACCTATAAACTTGCTCGCTTAAATGGAGATCTCATTCCTCGCTATTGAATGGAGAACACCTGTGCAAGTACTATCAATAAACAATTCTTCTTAAAGAATTGGCTTGTATTAATTTTACTTTTTACAAGTTATGAAAAAAGGTTGGTCATTTTATGTGACTGATCACTTATAAGTGTAAGATCATTTCAGTGATCACTCGTACAGACGCAATTTGTCCATTTATTACGAGAAATATAAGGGATTGTGCGCAGCCAGTCATTCTTGCCAATTATTTTATTTATTACAAGTATTTGCTCATTACGTGTGTTGTTTTGCTATATTATCGTTTAAAATTCTTTGCTACGTGCAGTAATGTTCGAACAGGTTTTGGTCAAGGGAAGTGACCAAGGACCTAAAGCTCCTCAATCACTTAGGCACATATAAGGCATCTAGTAAGCATAATATATCGACAGGTATGTAAACATACGAGCAAAATAAGTGAAAGCATGCTACGGTACTTAGAGTATTTTTCAAAATTTTGTATTTTGTTAAATCAAACCAAAGTACTATGCTAAGTTCGGTCATGCGAAATTTTTTTATAATAAAATGCAAATATTATAATATCAAAAGGAATCCCTTTACATCGAGAGCAGTAACTGCTTGGATGTAATTGTTTGTTAAAAGTAAAAAAGCTACCCATGCAGCAATAAAAGTAAAAATTGTCTTTACATCACGACCCGTAGGCCGTGTATCTACAAAATAAAATTAAAATTAAAATACTACAAGGCAGGAGGGTCTAGTGGATTTTCTTGATCGACTGCAGCAGCGGCTTCATTATCCACCCCTTCAACGCCAGTTGCCAATGAGATTTCGGGCGAGGCAGGGGTCTTCGCTCTCTCTTCTTCCGCCAAGCGAGCAATGCATCGGGCTATCTTAGTGTGCCTCATGCGCTCAGGAAGATAGCTAAAATTGGCCCCTTGATTGTGTTTCCAGAAGTCGTAGAAACACTTAGCCGTGGCACCCTTGTACCTCTCTAGGTTGCTGGTGTTGGCTTCTTGAAGTTCGTCGATCCGAGCCTCCAGCGTTTCAACCTCTTTCTTGCTCGTGATTAGGTCTGCCTTGAGCTTTTTGGCCTTGCGAAAAGTGATGAGGTTATACTCTTTGTACTTCACCTTAGCCTTAATGGATTTCTCCAGGGCAGTCTGCTTTACCTTCACCTCCTCAGCTAGTGTATTTTTCTTCTCGAGCAATGCCACATTTGCCTTCTGAGATGCTGGGCATGTTTCGCTTCAGCGGCCTTGAGCTCCACAGCGTGTCATTTCTCGAACGCCTTGGATTTCTCGATGATGACACTCGAGCAGAGACGGCCGGCAGTAACGGTCAGCATTGCCTACGATCAGCACAAAGATAAAAGGATTGAATCTCAACAGGCAAAGACAACTTACACTTGCGAGCTCGTTTAGTGCACGGGTTAAGATCTAGTTGACACCAATCGACTCTGTCCCAGCCATAGCTTCTCGGCAGGGCTCGTGCCTCAGGATCCTGGCCATCCTTTCCTTAGCCGATCATAGAGCGCGGCTCGATATGTCGTCCCCTGTTGGAGCAGGGGCAGCTGGCTGAGTCTGGTCAACAGGAGCCGGTGGAAAAGGGGTTGAATCGACTTGTACAAGCAGAGTCTGCTGCTCGAGGGGAGAAGGAGGTGGTGTTGTATTTGTTGAAGGACCAGCTGCTGGAGGATCCGTAGTGCGGGTTTTCTTGGCTGGAGGTGCTTTGCTGCATTCCCCGTGATGCCTCTTGTTCGCTTTCTTCTTGCTCACAGGAGCTGCAGGAGCTTCGTGTGCACTGTACATATCGAACATGTCATCAGATGCCATGTCTGCAAGAAGGCAAGTACATAAATAGTGAGATAGTCTAAATAAATGAGTGTGCTATGTCAGAGAAGGAAACAAAGAAAATGGCAAGTAAAATACCTGAGCTATCATTACTAGTTGCGACATTATATACTCTACTAGTGTTACACTCACTCTCTGGCACGAAGAAATCGGAATCTAAATTGGGAGTGTCCTTAAAGTTGTCGTCCCCATCAAATAAGTGATAGGTAATTGGCAAACTATCTAAGAGCGAGAGATCAGACTCATCGATCAATGCAAGGAGTTCAGAGGCTTTCTTTTTTCCCTTTCCCTGAGGGTAGGGATCGCAGCCACTCGCGGGGTTCTAGAGGGTTCCCTGATTGTCACACCAGTTGGTCTCCCCCTTTGAGGTTGCAACACATCTAGGTGCTGCTCGGGAATTTCCTCGTCGGTGGCACTCCCTGCCGTGGACTCCCTCACGTCCTGGTGAGGAGCCAAAAGTCCAACCAATCTCAGGTTGGCCTCGGTAACCAGATGTTTAACGCTTTTCTCTACGTCGGACATACTGGCCAGTTGGGCTGCTCGAAGCACCATCTTTGGAGTAGGAGCTGGTCGCAGCCATGGACCTGAAGAAAGCTAAATTCCTATCGAAAATTTAGATAAAATAAAGGAAAATAAATGATCATGAGAAGGAAGGGGTTACCTCCTTGGGTGAAGGCTAAGTTGTTGGCGACCAAGTCAGTGGTTAAAAAGTACTATTGGTAGTACTTTCCTACATTAGACTTGTAGGTGGTCCCAATCAGGAAGGTGCGGGAATAGGCCCATGTAACCCCCTTGAGCCTATAAATATGAGTAGGCCACTTCTTATGACTATAAAGGATATAGAGTGCGGAAAGCATTCTATACCCGTTAGGGGTTATTTGGAAAGGAGCGACCCCAAAATAGTTGGCCACTCCTTGGAAGAAAGGATTGAGAGGCAGGATTGCTCCTGCCTCGATGTGAAACCGCGACCAGGCACTAAAGGCGCCTCCAGGCAGGTTTGCCCATTGGTCTCTAGTGGGAAAGAATAAAGTAACCCCGGAAAGTCCATACTTTCTAAGGAAATTATTTATCATCTTAGTAGTGATTGTGCTAGGAGGAGCAAGGTACCATTCAATGTCTGGTTGAATGGCATTTCGGAGTTGGGCTTGAGTTTGGATTTCTGGGTCGAGGGTATTTTCTTCTTGACCACTAGTCGATGGGATTTCAGCCCGAGGAGCAGGCTGATTTGAAGGAGGAGTGGATGGTTTCTTTTTCTGGGCTTTGGACTTTACTCGACCCATGTTTTGAGGTGGGGTTGATGGATTGTTTGAGGTGATACGAGAAAAAGGGATCTCAAGAATTAGCTGTGACGGTTGTTCTTCATCCTCGAGCAATTGGGCCAGCATATTGTTGTCAATAGGCGTCTCACCTCCCCACGGATCTTGCATGAAAGTCTGCAAACAGAAAAGGGGAGATGAGAATCTAATGGCCAAAATCATCAAGATGTTTAAAAGTTGGAATAACGTTGCTCGTGTATAAAAGTTAAGCTTTTATATGACCAGCTGCATTCTAACAAAAAACACTATATTTCTAGCGAACAGTTTGGAAAATGGATTAAAAAGCAGAAGTGGAAAAACTTTTCGACTCTGAAAGGGCAGGAAAAACCCAGTTTTTTCTACAGGCTTAGAAATCAAATTTTTACTTCAACTTCACGCCCTAAGTTAAAAATCCTGACTACCAAATTGATTCCTAACCCCAACAAAGTGTCTCTTTCCTACCATATCAAACATCGATCAATATACCCATTTACCCCAAAAACAAATTCGGTCAAGAACATTTAAGAACTCAGATACGAAACAGATAAACAAAAATATGTTGCGTGGTATTTCAATGACTTAAAAGGTTGATAAACTTACTTGGGTAAAGGATGAAGCAAGTTTCTGAAACACTAAGTCGAGGGGTTGGGCAGAAACTCCGTGAATCGATGGAACCGTTTGGGTTTTCTAGGCTCTGAGCGTAGAGTTCTTCAGAGTTCTTGAGGAAGAGAAGATTGGTGAAAAGTGAAAAGTAAAAAGAATGGGTTATTTATATTGATCATGGCACTGTAAAAGAGGTAATCATGGAATTATTTTTTTCAAAGCATGGGGAAACGCAATAGCCATCAGACAATTTCTTGGAAACTGAAAAGACATGATTGGTTGCCTTTTTCAAAAAGGCATGGGCGGCTCTGACAGATTTGGTGGGATACGCGAAGGGTCAGTTTCCTAAGTTTACTTTATGCTGGTCGCAGTAAAATAAACTTGGGGGGAAAATTTTTACCCAAAAATGGCTGCTAATGACGTGGCAAGAATTTCTCACATGTGGTTGGCACGTGGCAGCGTCACAGTGAAGAGGTGATGTTCGCCTATCGACCAGCTCCTTGTTGCTTCATCAGATCTCGCGATTAGATTCGACCAGCCTTGTCGCATGCTTCGGTTTATTTCCTTTAAAGATATGTAATCTTATAATAATTACATTTATTAGTTCCTCTTTATTTCCTTGATACGCTGATATTGAGGATAATTAAGGCCCATTGGCCCATGTAACCCCCTTGAGCCTATAAATATGAATGAGAGGGCTCAAGGAAGGGACTTTTGAATCCTTTATCTGAATACTCATAGAAGAGCGTAAGTGTGATTATCCACCATTTTGTTGTAATTCTCCTAAGGCTTGTGAAACTCAAGAACCCTAGTTCTTTGATCACGGCATTGGGATTCAACATCAATAATAACACTAAGTGGACATAGGTTGTTACCACATTGTTGGGGTCGAACCACGATAAATCGTCTGTGTCACTTCTTTACCATTTGATTCCATTCTTGACTATCATCTCATTTCTTGTCGTAATTCTAACTTCGTGTCGTTGGCCAAATCAAGGGTCACCAATAATTATCTAAATTATAATTACTTCCAAGATCATACCATAAAATAAATAATTTAAACTTAAAGCAGTCTTTTTTTTATTTCTACCACTAAAATTAAACTATAAAATATAATAAAAACTAACATATTTTCATATTTAAGTAGCTTATAAGAAAATAATAAACTTGGTTATTACAATATTTCCTATTAATTGTCTTATTATCTTTTAATTTAAAAAAAATCAAGAATAAAGGAGAGTTGAAAGAGGAACTTACCTTTTTCCCATTAATTGATGGATAGTCTCTAGGGTTTCTTTTTATAAGGGATAGAGTGCTTTTGAGAGCCTCATTTTGATGTGTTGTAACGACCCGAATTTTCAAGACTCGATAATGTGGAAATATAAATGTTTTCATTTAACAAAATATATCAAAACCCCGTATAAAAAAAAAATTAAAAAGTCGTATGGCCATAGTTAACATTTAATTAGAACATATTTTATAAAGAGTACAGTAAGCCTAGTTTAGGAAAATTACACAACATTTCTAAAAGTAAAACGACTTCCCAAAAGGTCGGTCCACATGTACATTCACAAGGTAGACTCCAGCGCTCACTGCTCTACCTTGCCCTTGTTCTTACCTACAATAGGAAACAACTAAGTAAGCGAAAACGCTTAGTATGTTCAACTTTAAAACAAAAGCATGCAGAGAATTAGGGTTCTGGATCCAACCGGACCCTACACAATCAATTTCAAGAAAGAAAAGTGTCCTGGCAAACTTATGGTCATGTCTGATAACCAATGACAATTTATTTCATATAAACAGATAAATTCCTGAACTCAGAAAATTACAAAGCAAGTGGATATATTATATCACAACTATATCTTATCAACAAATATATCCCTGCACTCAGAAAATCCTAGAGCAAGCAGATATATTATATCACAACTATATCTTATCAAGAAATATATCCCTACACTCAGAAAATCCCAGAGCAAGCAGATATAATATATCACAATATAATTCGAGACCAACACTCAACAATTTCCAACAATTTGGGCATAACACGCCGTCCAACATAAATGCTAATCTGTAAGAGAGAATTGAGTCTCAACACTAAGATCTAGCCAATAAATATCCCCATCATGGATAACTATTGTGTTACCTAGGGCATCACTACTTATCCAAGAGTGAAATTGAATTTACACGAGTTTACAGAGAATTCTATGTTAATCAGTGGTGCTGGTGAGAAGTTGCCCTTAGGGTGTTCATCCTCACTCAAACTTGGCAACCCCTAGTTTCTCTTGGCACTCTCACTAAATGGCCATTATTCATGCTACTATCCAGGAATAAGTTATCAGAGCACTTGCTCAGGTTCTAATCGTTCACTGATTAAGTAAGCATGAGGGCCCCTAGGTCCCATTCATTTAGCGCCCCTAGGTTTAACCAGCAATCCTCACCTCTTGGCCACTCGTCACGGTAATGAACCGAACATAGTAAAATCAAGCAGTCTGACGGGGATCAGCCATCTAGGATATGACGGATATATATCATTCATATTTTCTAAATCAGCACTCACTAGACTAACGTCTCAAAGCAACTTTATACGATAGTGTATATATGTGCATGTGTCCCTATACTAACATACAATACAATAGTCGTTTTATGTTGCAGCAAGACAATATAAGTTGATTTACTTGGAGTCCTTAGCACTCAGCAGGTTTTCACCCTCCATTGTTCAGTTCAGTTACACTAGCCAATACTGTAGTTATCCATACAGTATACTCTGATTAATTATGACACTCATAATTCATTATTATTATTTTGGGCAGTTTGGTCATTTTAATAAAAATATTTTGTAAGGATTAATGATCCTTATTTGGTTTTTAAACCCATTAAGGAAGTTCATACAAAAATATTTGAGACTAAACCCTAAGTCTCGGGGAGACCTATCCTATGGTCTCGATAACTAGGCACGGGTATCAAAATAGTATTTTCCCACAATCCGCTAAAAATCTTGTTCTTTAAATGGATCGCTATTGATTCGTACTTTCAACAAGTCGGTTAAATATATGGAAGATATTAGCCGGTATTATATTCAGAAAATACTAATTAATTCCTTAATTATATTTAAAGAAATTAAACTCTTAATTTTCCTTTTATTTTTCTTAAGGTTTTAATCTCTAAAAATTGTTTTAAGAAAAATAGCCTAATATATCTTAATTAGGAAAACCGTTAAAAATTTCCCATCTTGACTAGTTAATTTTCCAAAATCAATTAATCAAGTTTACTTACTAGAAAATAATTCACTTAATCATTTTATCAAAATATAGGGTTTTAAACCCTCTTTTGATTTATTAACTATTAATAAATTAAATCTTTTATTTTTAAAAAGAATAAAAATTATTTAATAAAAATAATTCTCGCAAATCTCAAAGTGATATTTTAGGTGAAAATATATTTTCACGACTTACCCAGTTTTTATCTTACAATAAGAAAAATTTTACTTTTTACCTTATGTTCTAAAATCTCATTTTTGCACTAAGTGTGAAAACCTCATTTTTTACATTTTTAACTACATACTTTGTTAGTTCATAACTTGAAGTTTACTTACCCAAATGTTACTAAAATTTTCCAATTCCATTTTTGGTATACCTTTTAGGCCTTTGTAAAATCTTAGGCCAAAAGGAGCATTTTTTATTGGTGAAATTATTTTCCAACAATGAGGTAAAAATGACCTTATTTTCAAGTCCTTATTTTTTCCAAACTTTAACAATTAATAACTTTGGCACCGTTCATTATTTTGTTACCAAATTTTACAGTGAAATACTAGGTTATTCCAAAATTATGTCCACCAAATTTTAGAAAAAACTGGGTTCATGTTCCCTATACAGTGACTGTCCAAACTTGGTCCCGAAATTACGAAAAAAACAGTTTTTTACCTAAACTTTGAACTAGCATAACTCACTCATTTTTAAACATTTTTGAGTGTTTCAAAAGCACAATTTTATTTACTCAATCTCAAAAATATCAAAGTACAATTAAATTTTATAAAATCAATATACAATAGATGCTTGATCCCTTGGAAGTCACAGCTCAAAACATGTATTTTGTTTTAGGGTTTCCAACAAAACCCTTGGGGGTTTTGGTCCTTATTTTCAAAAATCATCACACAAGCATCATAAAAATTATAAAAAAACTACCATAACCTTATTACATCACCAATAAGAAACTTTAAGGATTAACTATACAAAATAATGCTTAAAACTAAAAACTATACAATAACAACCATAAAAAGTAAATTTTTTATCTCTTTGTTGTTCTTGCTTAAGGTTTGGATCTTCCTATTAGCTTTGGCTCCTTCAAAAACCTTTCAAAACCTTAACCAACTCCCCCCAACAACATAGATAATTAGCTATTTAAAAATCTATGGTTAAAACTTTACAAAAGTCTAGTTTATTGAAACTTTACCTTAGGGAAAACCCTTCCTAGACCAAAGCTTAAATGCTTCCAAGCCTCCTTAGTGTTCTTGAGGTTGAAGATAGAGAGAAAACTTGAGAGAGTTTTCAAAAAGATGATAGTGAAAGTGAGAGAGGGTGTGGTGGGTTTTGGGGGTTAGAAGAGCTTACACAACTCTAAAAAAAATTTCTTAAAAATACTAGAGTGTTTTACTATCCACTTGGTGCCTTTAACCCTTATAGATAAAGTGGGATTAAACTAAAAACCATTTGGTCCACCCAAATATTCTCCCACATGGCCGGCCACCCCTTTAATTATATATGTGATCATATATATTTTTTTTATAAAGGATAATAAATATTTCCCAAGAAGAAAAATCCAATTTGACTTCCTATAACCTTTTTCACTCTTATTAAGTTTTAAACACAAAACTTAAGACTAAATAATTAAATTAAATGTCTCTCACATTTAATTTAATTAATCACACAATAAAATTTAACCTAAGGTCCATTCATGGAATAAAATTCCCCAATTCAGTAAAATTAAGCATTTAACACAAAATGGCCTAAAATTTCCATTTTCTCTTAGGTTTATTATTTTTGACCAAACTTTAAATTTTTATGAATGCATTTTATGCCCAAAATATATTTTCCATAGTTTTTCCTTTTATTTTCCAAGATTTTTACCCAATCAGGGTTTTTGTGTAGGACCAAGACCGAAAGTCTTATCTTGACTTTTAAACACAAAATTCATAATTTGGCTAACAATAACTCATGGAAATAAATTCCAAACACAATATAATATTATTTAAAATAATATTCTGAACTCGGAGAAAAAATCCCAACCCGAGTCGTTTAAAAGTACCTGAAAACGCAGGACGTTACATGTGTGATCGACAACTAGAGAGAGAGGGAGAGAGCATGAGATAGAGAGAAAGAAAGAAAGAATGAGGGAGCACGTGAAAGGAAGGAAGAAGAAGGAGAAGGAGGGTTCAAGCAAGGGTAATCGAAAGTGGTGGCTATTTTTGAGTTTTTGATTTCTACCAAGGAAGGTAATGGATTTCTCTCAATCTATGTTGTTGGATGGATTTATTCTTGGTTATGGCTTTGTAATATTCGATGGATTGGTCAATATATGTTGATGGTAAGTTGTTGTTTTGGTTTTGTGATGGTCATTGATAATGTTGTTGTATCTTGGTTGATCTTGTTCTTAGAACGCCTGTTAGAATTATTTGATGTGTGTTTCGGCCTAGGAGTCCTTTTGCATGTTGGGTTATTATTTTTTATTTGCTATTAAAATTTCATGTTGACATTGGTAATCATAGGAGCATGCTAGGGTTTTGGTTTTAGACTACCAAGATATGATGATGATTGTCTAATGAAAAAGATTGGTTGATTTTGGGCTATGAAGGTTTTGGCTTAGGGAGATTTTTATAGCATGTTTGATTTATTCTTTCATGATTTGATGTCACTTATAATCTTAGAAACATATTAGGTTATTTTTTTATGATTTAAAAGCGGTATTAAGTTCCTTACAAATGTTGATTTGGTTTCGTATATATAGTTTTGTTATTGGAATGCATGAGATTGTAGAAACATGCTAGGGAATGTTGTAAACATGATAAAGATGAATTTTTACATGAGTATTACTTCCTCCTTTTTTTCATTATTCATGTTGTGGTAATTGATTTAGGAATTTAAAATATACAAGTATTGCCAAATTAATATTTTATAACCAATGTGATCAAGAGATAATTTTTCTATAATTTAAATGGGACTTTTAAACTAATTAAAACATGCAGTTTTATTTTATGTATTTTATGAAAGAAAATCTGGCGGATAATTCAAGTATGTGATTTTAATCAAATAAAACAATTGCTGGAATTTTTTTGGTTTATTAAGAGAAAATGTCTTTTTAATTAAGATAAGTAAGTCATACACTCCAATAAATTTACTCTTAGATTTTAAATATGAAAATGTATTTTTTCTACACTTTATTTATGTACTTTGACACTAATTAATATGCATTTTTTTTTCATAAGTAAAATAATTTTTATAAAAGAAATCAAGAAATTCATTTAGCCATTATAAGTAACTACAAATTTTGTCACAAACTTTTAAATGTTATTTAAATAATAGATGGAATTATTATTTCATGAGAGATTAAAAGGCTAAATGAATTATCTTATAAAATTAAATATTTTGTAATAAAGTTTTGAATGACAAATGTGTGGTTAAAGAAATAATTAAGTGGTAAATAATTTTGCTTGCTGAATTTTTAAAGAAAAGGCAATGAAATAAGCAAGTACAAATTATCGACTTCAAACATTAAATTTTAAGAACACTCCCACGTATACATGTTACATGCAAATATATTTTTACATTAAAAAATACGTCTATTATTCAAACATGTGATTTTTATGTTCTAACCATGAAATATTGATTGGTAGAATTAACATTATTCTTCTATGATTTTATGTTGAATTATTGTATGTTTGTAATTATAGTACAACTTGTACCACGTGTGCATGGCCCATGCACATGTGGGGTATGTATGTTTGACATGAGTATTCTAACGTGATTTTAACGACGAACGTTTGATTATGATTATAAACTCGTTGTGACGTTTTCGCACTTTACTTTGCTTGGACCTGAGGTAAGGAAGTTAGAATTTTTCTATGTTTTATGCTACGAAGGTATGATTTGTTATGTTGTAAGAAATAAAGTGTTATGGAAATGGAAGTTCTATGTTTTGATATGTCATGATTAGCCAAGTGTTATGAAAAGTAAAATTCTATGTTGATATGTTATGTTAAGGCAAGTGTTATGAAACATGTAATTTCTATGTTTTGATGTGGACTGTGTTACATGTGCTTGTATGATGAATGAAAAGAAAAGGTTGCTCATGTTTTGAACGCGATGCAACAAAGGAGTTACTAAGGATATGATGTATCTCAAAGGGCGGACACGCCAAGGTTATTCAAGGACCTGAGATCCTATTAACCTCACAAAGGAGGTCTTACAACCCTATGTTATTCTAGTTACCTCAAGATGTACCATGGACAACAGAGGTGCCATGATCACAAAGAGTATGTTTTATCATGTTTGAATGTGATGTATGACTGTGATTACATTTGTTGACGGTGAAATCTCGTCAACGATATAAGGTTAGAAAACTAAGACTATATTGCCAAAGGTATCTAAGAAGAAGATGGAGAAAACTTAAATGAGCAAAAATGTAGAACTGCAATGGAGTCGAAATTGTATATTACTTAACAGCCTTAGCATACAATCAATTTTCCAACCCCCTTTCATGTGGAATTGGGATTCATTATATAGTGGGCTCTAATGGCCCTAGATACATTGTGGTCCAGGGGACCAGGTAGTACATAGGTACACTGTCTGGAGAGTGGTTTTAGAGATTGTGGTCTTGCAACCAGTACAAGGACAGGTGTCAGGAGGATGTCTCCACTACTTGACCGTACGAAGGTCAGAGGTGTGGTGCAGGTGGTAGTGGTGTCGACTCTGACATCTAGCCATACACACATATGCCATTCCCCCTCTCCTGGCGTTCCCATTACTTGCCTGGCAGAGGTACCATATTCGTACACTGACTCCCTTAGGTTTGTGGGTACATTCCAAAAGATACTCGTGAGAGTTAAACTTTGCCAGCCGGGCTAAAAGGGCTAGGCATGAGAGCTTCCGTGGGGTGCTCCTGATGGTGTGGCATGGTGTGATGGCCTCCCAAGAATATGTCGGCCCTAGGGCCTCGCGTGGCATGCCCCTTGGGCACGGATGGTGGCCTCGCGTGGCACGCCCCTTGGGCATGCATGGGGGCCTCGTGTAGCACGCTCCTTGGGCACGCATGGTGGCCTCGCGCGGCACGCCCCTTGGGCTCGCATGGTGGCCTCGCGTGGCACGCCCCTTGGGCATGGATGGTGGCCTCGAGTGGAACGCCCCTTGGGCACGGATGGTGGCCTCGCGTGGCACACCCCTTGGGCACGAATGGTGGCCTCGCGTGGCACGCCCCTTGGGCACACATGGTGGCCTCGCGTGGCATGCCCCTTGGGCACGCATGGTGGCCACGCGTGGCACACCCCTTGGGCACGCATGGGGGCCTCGTGTGGCATGCCCCTTGGGTGTGCATGGTGGCCTCACGTGGCACGCCTCTTGGGCACGCATGGTGGCCTCGCGTGGCACGCCTCTTTGGCATGCATGGTGGCCTCGCGTGGCACGCCTCTTGGGCACGCATGGTGGCCTCACGTGGCACGCCCCTTGGGCACGGATGGTGTCCTCGCACGGGAGGCTCGAGTGCACATGGCCGAGACGAGACGGGGGCCTCGCGTGGGAGGCTTGAATGCGCATGGTCGAGGCGAGATGGGGGCCTCGCGTGGGAGGTTCGGGTGTGCAGCCGAGTCGCGAGACGCGCACGGGTCATGGGCAGCCTCGCATAGTGAGGCCCTCGTTGCCTTGGCAGGTACTTGTGCATGTTAGGCAGCCTCATATGGGAAGGCCCTCGGGTCTCTAGGGTCATCTTCGCAGAGGCCTCCTACGAGACATGGGACTCGCGTGGGGCAAAATATTAGTTTGCTTGGTTTGCCCGTGGCTAGCGAGGGTAAACCTCCATTTTTTTTCTTGGTGGATTTTTGGCATCCACAACATTTATGATTATAAACTATGAGTATAATGATGTTATGTATTGCTCTGATTTACGATGCATGTTCTTCTTGTGTTTTATTTGATATTGTTGCATTGTTGTACTTTCTTACTGGGGTTTTAGCTCACCCCCCTTACTTTCCCCTTTCGGATAAGCAATAGGGTTTCTCCTTGCCACACGCAGTGATGTGGGGAGTTTTGACGTCTGAGTATGTATGTCATGGGGTGTCCTATGAATGAACAACGCTCAAGATGAGTGCCAAGAATAAAAGAACCTATGTTATCATTTTTATTCCAATTACTTCAGTGGGACTTAAACTTTTATGTCATTTCTAAATATTGCACAAAGACACATTATTTTATTTTTCAACTATTGGTCCCAAACTTGCATGTTTTATCAAGGCCCCACTGAGTCTTTCCTTAAAGTGATATTTTTCTATTAACTATGAGTTGTGTAACGTTTTTATAAAAGAATAGAATTAGGGCGCTCTTTACAAATAGTATCAAAGATGGTCGTTCATGTTTTCAAGGACCCTCCCCATACATGCAAAAGAGGGGAAAATCATACATCACTGTGTCGTAAGTACTTGTTTGAATTGTTATTTGCTTTCCTTGATTTTAAATTTCTAGTTTTGTAAATTGTAGCATAGAAAGATGCCTCCAATCATTAGGACCACTAAGAAATAGTTACTCAAACAGATCCACGCTATACCTAAGGTACAACTCGATGAGGATCGCGATGATTGGAGGACCGATGTACTGAAAATGACAGCAGTGGTTTGCGAGCGTATTCAAGGGTTGATTAACAAGAGAGAGGCATTGTTGTGTCCTATTGAGCAATACTGGGTGCTGAGGGAATCACTTTCAATATATCTTGAGGCTCCCCATCAGTTGACCATAGCATGGCACGATGTCGTCAAGGAAAATTTGGACTTTGACACGATTGAATACACTATTTATGACCTTGTGGACAATTACGATTTTAATCGTTTAGAGGCAGTCCTAGTTAAGAAGGGCAATGGAGAGATGGACGAACTTTATGAGATGGTACATGACATGGAAGGGGAAATGGCGCGTCAGGAAGCAATACGTGCCATACCGAAAGTGAGCGCCAAGACGAGGGCGATGGCTAGCGCCCTTGACTACTTCCACATCTAAGAAAACATTTTCGATAACGATTCAGGGGATGAATCCACAATCGAGGATTAGAGTCCGTCTCAAAAAATTTCCATCAATAAATCTTATTTAAATAAAATAGGACTTCTTTTTTAAAAAAAAATTGAAAACCTATGGATTCTTATTATTGTTTTTATTTAGACACTTTGTTTGATGTTTGATTATAGGGAAATTTTGAGAAAACTTTGGATATTATAGTTTTGTATTTTTCTCTCTCATGCAAACTCTAGATGCTGTGTAGATGAGTATGTATGACAACTTTTATGATTGACTTTAAGTAACCAAACCATTATGAAATTTATCCTCTCTTATGATTTTCTTTTGGTGCCTTAGAATTTCATAATTTCTACAAGAGGAAGAGGAACAAGAGATGGCTGTGTAAAGTGCCCTATTCTATTACTTTGTAAAAATATCACTTATCTCATAGACTATTAGAAAAATACCACTTAAAAGACAAATTCAGTGGGCCCTTGACAAAACATGCAAGTTTGGGTCCAATAGTTTAAAATAAAAAAATAAAGTGTTCAAATGCAATGATTAAAGAAAACAACAAAAAAAAAGTTTAAGTCCCACTGGCATATTTAACAATAAAGTCCATAACATAGTTCTTAAAAAACTTGGCGCTTATGTTGATTGTTTATTCGTTCATTGGAAACCCCCACGCCATAGCCACACAGACATCAGAACTCCCCACATCATAGTGCGTGCAAGAGAGAAACACTATTTATTACCTGAAAGGGAGAAAGTAACGGGGTTAGCTAAAAGCCCAGTAAGGAAGTACAATAAAATTAAAGATAAGACAAGAAAGACATGTATAACATAACAGAACAATTCATAATATCATTACACTCATATCTCATAATCAAAAATAAAACATAGTCATACATCATATTCATTCAACATAAGCATACTTGTGATCATGGCACCTCTGTTGTCCATGTCACATCTCGAGGTAACCAGTATAACTAGGCTGGTAAAATCTCCTCTTTGAGGTAAATAGGATCTCAGGTCCTTGAATAACCTTGGCGCGTCTGCTCTCTGAGTTACGTCATATCCTTAGTAACTCCTTTGGCGCGTTACGTTCAGCACACTAGCAACAATCTATTTTCATTCATCATACAAATACATGTAATCCATTTCACATCAAAACAAAGGAAATACATGTTGCATCATACTTGTCATAAAATTTCAAGATAGAATTCCATTTTCCATATCACATGGTTTATCATCAAAACATAGCACATTATTCCTTGTAACATACAAGTCTTACCATTTCATAGCATAAACATAGAAATTCTATCTAACTTCCTGACCTCAAATCCAAGCAAATTAAATAGCGGGATGCTTCACAATGGGCTTAAAATCACAACCCAATTATTTGTCTCAATATTAAGTAAGGCTATGCATGCCCAACAAATATTCCCCACATGTGCATGGGCCATGCACACGTGACATAAGTTACATAAAAAATCATACATGAATTCATAAAGGAAAAATTCACAATTTACTATCTTGGCCTTAACAAATGCCAAACCAAAAATACTCACTCAACTAAAAGACATATTATGAACGTAAGGCTAAACTTGCATGCGACATGCGTACGTTGGAAAGTGTGTAGCAGTTGGTAGAATTTAATATCTTGAATCCTTAGAAATCGTGTAAGACTTTATTAATAAAAATATTTACCAATTTAATTTATGTCACAAGGCTCAGTTGAGAAATCGTACTGATATAAAATTTAAAAAAAAACTATCTCATTTTAGTGGTGATTACCAAGCCTTAATCCCATAATTATTTTGTATAAACAATAAAATATTGATATCATTTTCCTATTTCTTTTTCCCACAAAACTAATTAATTTAACGAAAATTAATTAATTGTGAATAAGTATATTAAAACAAGGTAATTTGATATTCACTCCCTTCACCAACATAAATAAATAATTCATAGTTAACTTTTGAAAAATATATATATATATATATTTCAAGATTACCATATTCCTTTTATAAATATCAAAATTTTAATAAGTTGGAAGGTTTTTATTATACCATATTTTACTTAATTAAAATATTTAGAAATATATATATATATATATATATACAATGCCCTTCTTAGTTATTTATTTTAAATATAAAAAAGACTGCACTAATTTGATTAAATAGTTTCATATTTAAAGTGCAGAAAATTCCCAAATTTCATACATTAGGTCTAGGACTTAATTTATTATTGCACTCATCTTACCCATCTTATTTAACACACATTTTCTTTAAATAAAATAAAATTCCAGCAAGCAATTTTTTATTGTTAAAATCTATTTAATTAAATAAATCGCATTTTTCTTTCACAAAATATAAAAAAAATGCATGTATTAATTAGTTAAAATCCAATTAAAATGAAAGAAAAATTATCTTTTGATTACATTTGTATAAAATATTAATTTGGACAAAACTTGTATATTTTAAATTCCATAAATTAATTATAACAATATAGAAAAAAAACAGCAAGTAACACTTATTTAAAAAAATACATCTAAATCATGTTTAACCATTTCCTAGCATGTTTCTACCAGGTCATGTATTTCAAGAACAAAACTTAGTTTATGCATCAAAAATCTAATCCATATATACAAGACCAATTTATCATTTGCGAATAATTTAATACCATCTCCAAATTATAAAAAAAATATATAACCTAACATGTTTCTAATATTATAAGTGACAACAAAACATAAAACAAGAACCAAACCCCAATATGCATTTACCATATTATCTTTCCATACTTTTTACAAAAATAACTAGAATCGCATAGACCATAGCAATAATAATAAGAAAACCCTAGGTGTCACCATATCAAGATCACCATGCTCATATTGTTAATATCACACAACATCAAAAAAAAAAAGATCAACATAAACAAAAATCATTCATCAAAATTAGAATTCAAATATCCCCTTACACTTTGTCTCTCCCTCTTTCCTTGGCTGTCTATGGCTAATAAAAGAATGTATGTTATTCTCGTAACTCTAGGATCCTGCAACTTGGGGCTGGATTTTGACCCATTTATGTTGTGTTTTAGGGAAAACAATATTTCACAAAAGTTGTAGGAAATTTCATTAGATTTCTAATGGTATCAATTGTGTCTAAATCGAATAACCACAGCCAATGTTATGCATGTTTTACTGAGGCTGGGTCCAGAGTTACGGGAAACCAGAAAAATGCAACTGTTTTTTTTCTTCACTTGTTTCCCAATTCTTATTTGTGTGAACACAAAAGCTTACCCTATTTACTTTTCCCATTAATCCTCTTTGTAATTTAATAAAAATAATAAAACAAAAATAATTAATTAATAAGGGAATAATCTAGAATAATGCATGGGAAAATCCTTGCATGGTTGCATGCTCACCATGCAATCATGCACATGTACACACACAAGTGTTAAGGTGCATTTCTACTAACCATGCACCTTGGTGCACACAATCAAAGCTCATTTACTTACAAATTACAATAATTAAAATAAGCAACTAACAAAATTAAAGTCACATAATTCCTACCACACAACACTTAACAATTACAAAAAATCAAGCACAAAATTAATAACTAAAAAAAAATTGGTGCGCTACAGGCAAAGGTAGGGGAAGAGACAGAGGAAGAGGTGCCTCTGCAAACCCCAATGTTGTAGAAATCCCTGACTTGAGGATGCCACCAGCCCCAGCTGCACCAGTTGTGGATTTGGCTACAAAAATAGCAAGATTGAGGGAACAATTGAGGTAAGGGACGAGGAGTTGGCTCAAGCCAAATAAGTACCCCAAGCACCCTAGGTACCAGTAGCACAGCCTGATCCTCCAATACCACCACCTGCACCACTGCCTGTGGCTTATGAATTCGAGTCAGTCTGTGAACATTTCAGGAAGCAAGCCCCACCTAGTTTTGAAGGGAAAGTAGACCCTATGGTGGCAGAAGATAGATTAAAGTCAATAGAAGCTATCTTTGACCACATGGAGCTGAACGACCATCAAAGGGTTTCGTGTGCAGCTCACCTACTCAAGTTGGATGCAAGAATATGGTGGGATGTGGTGAAGCAGACTCGTGACTTGAACACTATAACCTGGGTAGACTTTGTTCAAGCATTTGGCAAGAAGTACTACAGTGCAGCTGTATTGGAAACCAGGGTGGACGAGTTCGTAACTTTGGTTCAAGGGAACCTTTCCATTATCGACTATGCTCAGAAGTTTGATAAGCTGACTAGTTTGCACCTGAGATAGTACCAACCAAAGACATGCAGGTCCAAAGGTTTATGAGGGGGCTTAGGCCTATGATAACTAGAGATGTCAAGATGACTAGTGCTGAGGTGGTTAGTTATGCTGAGGTTTTGGATAAGGCACTTGAAGCGGAGTACTTGGAGGATCACATTTGGAAGGACAGTTTTGTAAGAAGGGAGGCCAACAGAAACAAGGGCTTCCATGAGGGCAACAAGCAAAACGCCCATGAAGGACAGAATAGTGGCAATGACAAGAGGCCTAGACCACCGGCCATGAATGGAAATAATCACAACAATCATAACCACCATAACAACTGTAACAGTCACAACAATGATCGTAACTGCAGAAACCACCAAGACAACAAAGTAGAGCATCCCAGTCACTTTATTTTCCAAAATGGAAATGGGAAGACATAGCGATGGATTTTGTGGTAGGATTACCTAAGACCGCAAAACAGCATGATTCTGCTTGGGTAATAGTGGATAGGCTCACTAAGTCTGCCCATTTTCTACCAGTTAAGACCACTTAATCGGCGAATCAGTATGCAGAGTTGTATGTGAGCGAGATAGTGAGATTTCATAGGGTTCCAAAGTCGATTATTTCTGATCGAGGGTCAGTGTTCACATCAAACTTTTGGAAGGGATTACAAAAAGTTATGGATACAAAGTTAAAGTTCAGTACTACTTTCCATCCCAGACCAATGGTAGTTTGAGAGGACTATTCATATCCTATAAGAGATGTTGAGATGTTGTGCGTTGGACTTTACAGAATCTTGGAGTCGATATCTACCCCTGATGGTGTTCTTTTATAATAATAGCTATCAGCCCACTATTGGGATGACTCCCTGTGAGATACTTTATGGGCATAAATGTAGATCTCCCTTACACTGGGATAAGGTTGGGGAAAAGAAAATATTAGGCCACGAGGCGGTTAGGGAAGCCAGCGAGGCGATTGAGAAAATTCTCCAAAGGATGTTTACCGCTCAAAGTAGGAAAAAGAGCTACGCTGACGTTAAGAGAAGGGACATCGAGTTTTTAGTGGGCGAGTTTGTGTTCTTGAGAGTCTCGCCAAGGAAGGGTGTTATGCATTTTGGGAAGAAAGGGAAATTAAGCCCGAGATTTATAGGTCCATTTGAGATTTTGGACAGAGTAGGGCAAGTTGCGTACTGTTTAGCACTGCCCCTAGCACTAGCCGAAATGCATAACATCTTTCATATCTCGATGTTGTGTGAGTACGTGTCAGATCCTTCTCATGTTCTGAGTTATGAGCAGGACCAGAGTTACGATGAACAACCAGAGCGTATCATCAAAAAGAGAATCAAGGAACTGAGATCCAAAAGGATTCCATTAGTTAAGGTCCTGTGGATGAATAGCACAGAAAGAAAAGCAATATGGGAGCTGGAGGAAGACATGAGAGAAAGATACCCCGAGTTATTTGGTAAGAAAGAATTTCGGGACGAAATTCCTTTTAAGGAGGGTATATTGTAGCACACCAATTTTTTTTAATTAATTTTATGCTTTATTTTATTAATTTTTAAGTGTTAGAAATTTATTTTTAATTGTTTGAATTGCTTGGTAGAACTTACGTGAATTTAAATCTCTTAATTGTTTTATTTGTGAATTCTTGAGGTTTGGGTGTATCCACCAAGATGCATGGTTAGTAGAGATGCAATTAAGAAATTGTGTGTGTTCATGTGCATGGTTGCATGGTTAGTATGCAATAGTTTTTCTTATGCATAATTTTATTTTTTATTTATTTAAGAAATTAAAACAAATAGAAAAGGGAAATTGAGAGAGGGGCGTGGGAATAGAATGTGAAAGGGGGGGGGGGGGGGGGGGAGGGTTTCATTTCCCTATTTAGTTTTGAAATTTAATTAAATTAGATGTCTTTAGGTATTTTGGGTAAGAGAAATTGTTGACATATTTCCTATTAATTGTCTTCTTATCTTTTAGTTTAAGAAAAGTCAAGAATAAAGGATAATTAAAAGAGGAACTTACCTTTTTCCCATTGATTGATGGATAGACTCTAGGGTTTCTTTTTATAGGGGATAGAGTGCTCTCGAGAGCCTCATTTGGGTGTGCTAGAGAGAGAGAGAGTGCGTGAGACAGAGAGAAAGAAAGAGAGAAGGAAGGAGCATGTGAAGGGAAGGAAGAAGAAGGAGAAGAAGGGTTCAAGCTAGGGTAATAAAAAGTGGTGGCTATTTTTGAGTCTTTGATTTCTACCAAGGAAGGTAATGGATTTCTCTCAATCTATGTCGTTGGATGTATTTATTCTTGGATATGGCTTTGTAATATTTGATGGATTGGTCAATATATGTTGATGATGGTAAGTTATTGTGTTGGTTAGGTGATGGTCATTGATGATTTTTTGTATCTTGGTTGATCTTATTCTTAGAAAGCATGTTAGAATTATTTGATGTTGTATTTTATTTGATGTGAGTTTCGGCCTAGGGGTCCTTTTGCATGTTGGGTTATTATTTTTTATTTGCTATTAAAATTTCATGTTGACATGGGTAATCATAGGAGCATCCTAGGGTTTTGGTTTCGGTCTACCAAGATATGATGATGATTGTGTTTTTATTTTAAACATGAAAAATATTGGTTGATTTTGGGCTATGAAGGTTTCGGCTTAGGGAGATTTTTATAGCATGTTTGATTCATTCTTTTATGATTTGATGTCACTTATAATATTAGAGACATCATAGGTTATTATGTTAAGATTTGAAAATGGTATTAAGTTCCTAACAAATGTTGATTTGGTTTTGTATATATAGTTCTGATCCTAAGTTTTGTTCTTGGAATGCATGAGATGGTAGAACACATGCTAGGGAATGGTGTAAACATGATTAAGATGAATTTTTATACGAGTATTACTTGCTGTGTTTTTTTTTCCATTATTCAAGTTGTGGTAATTGATTTAGGAATTTAAAATATACAAGTATTGCCAAATTAATATTTTTATAACCAATTTGATCAAGAGATAATTATTCTATCAATTTAATGGAACTTTTAAATTAATTAAAAATGCTTGTTCTTTTCATTATTTTATGAAAGAATATATGGTGGATAATTCAAGTATGTGATTTTAATTAAATAAAACTGTAGCTGGAATTTTTTGGTTTATTAGGAAATTTTTTCTTTTTAATTAAGATAAGTAATCCATAACTTGAATAAACTAAGTCTTAGATTTTATATATGAAAATATAATTTTTCCGCACTTTATTTATGTATTTTCACACTTATTAGTATGCTGTTTTTTTATAAGTAAAATTATTTTTCTATAAGAAATCAAGAAATTCATTTAGCCATTATAAGTAACTACAAATTTTGTCACAAACTTTTAAATGTTATTTAAATAATAGATAGAATTATTATTTCATGAGAAATTAAAAGCCTAAATGAATTATGTTATAAAATTAAATATTTTGTAATAAAGTTTTGAATGACAAATGTGTGGTTAAAGAAATAATTAAGTGGTAAACAATTTTGCTTGCTGAATTTTTAAAGAAAAGGCAATGAGATAAGTAAGTAGAAATTATCCAATTCAAACATTAAATTTTAAGAACACTCCTACGCATGATTGTTACATGCAAATGTATTTTTACGTTAAAAAATATGCCTATTATTCAAACTTGGGATTTTTATGTTGTAACCATTAAAGATTGATTGGTAGAATTAACATTATTCTTCTATTATTTTATGAGGAATTATTGCATGTTTTTAATTGTAGTACAACTTGTGGCACGTGTTCTAGTGAAGGCACGGTAGATCTGGACTCTCTGCTAGTGGTCATACACCATAGGGGGTTCGACTACAATGGGATCCATCGCCTCTGGTTCGCCATCCATATTTTTACTAACCTACAATTTATAAAATTTAGGTAAGAAAAATGGAAACAACACACTAAAGGAAGAGAATACTTACAGTGAGTGCCAATCTATCTTTGCGAAATGTACATGTGGGTTATCTATGGAACCGGCTCAACTCAAGCTTTGATACCAACTGTAACAACCCGGATTTTCAAGACTCGATAATGCGGAAAATATAAAGTTTTCATTTAACAAAATCTCTCAAAAACCCGTATAAAAAAATATTTTTAAAAGTCGTATGGCCATACATAACATTTAATACAAACAAAATTTATGAAGAGTACAGTGAGCCTAGTTTATGAAAATAACACAACATTTTCTAAAAAAAAAACGACTTCCCAAAAGGTCGGTCCACATGTACATTCTTAAGGTAGAATACAACGCTCACTGCTCTACATTAAGTTCAACTTTAAAACAAAAGCATGCAGAGAAGATAGGTGGTCACTGACCAAGTTACTGTCCACAGATAACAATAGCTCATAAAAATTAGGGTTCTGGATCCATCCAGACCCTACGCAATTAATTTCAAGAATGCAAAAGCATCCTGGAAAACATATTGTCATGCCTGATAACCAATGACAAACTATTTTATATAAATAGATAAATCCCTGCACTCAGAAAATCTCAGAGCAAGCAGATCTATCACAACTATTATTCAAGACCAACGCTCAGTAATTTCCAACAATTCGGGCGTATCACGCCCTCCAGCATAAATGCTAAACTGTAAGGGAGAAACGAGTCTCAACACTAAGATCTAGCCAATAAATATCCCCAACATGGGTAACTATCGAGTTACCTAAGGCATCGCTACTTATCCAAGAGTAAATCCCTCACAAGGGTAACCATCAAGTCACCTAGGGCATTGCTACTTTTCAAGAGTGTAATCGAAGTTACATGGGTTTACTGAGACTTCTATGTTAATCAGTGGTGCTGGTGAGCAGTTGCCCTAGGGTGTTCAGCCTCACTCAAACTTGGCAACCCCTAGTATCTCTAGGCACTCTCACTGAACGACCAATATTCACGGCTATTATCCGCAAATAACTTATCAGAGCACTTGTTCGAGTTCTAACCATTCACTATTAAGTAAGCATGAGGGCCCCTAGGTCCCATTCATTTTGGCGCCCCTAGGTTTAAACCAGCAATCCTCACCTCTTGGTCACTCGTCGCGGTAATGAACCAGACATAATAAAATCAAGCAGTATGACGGGGATCAGCCGTCTAGAATATGACGGATATCTACCGTTCATATTTTCTGAATCAGCACCTACTAGAAAAATGTCTCTATGCAAAATTTTCTACTACAGTGTATATATGTGCATGTGTCTCTATACTAACATACAATACAATAGTCGTTTCATGTTGTAGCCACACAATAGAAGTTGACTTACTTGGAGTCCTTTGCTTTCAGCAAGATTTCACCCTCCAATGTACAATCCAGATATGCTTAGCCAATAATGTAATTATCCATACAGTATACTCGGATTAAGTATGGCCCTTCATAATTCATTACTATTATTTTGGGCAGTTTGGTCATTTTAAAAATCATTTGTATGGATTAATCATCCTTATTTGGTTTTAAACCCATTCAAGAAATTCATACTCAAAAATTTGAGACTAAACCCTAAGTCTCGGGGAGACCTATCATTTGGTCTTGATACCTAGCCTCGGGTATCGCAATAGTATTTTTCCACAATCCGCTAAAAATTTTATTCTTTAAAAGTATCGCTATTAACCCGTGCTTTCAACAAGTCGGTTAAATATATAAAAGATTTTAGCCGGTATTATATCCAAAAAATACTAATTAAATTCCTTAATTATTTTTCAAGAAAAAAATCTCTTAATTTTCCTTTCATTTTTCTTAAGGTTTTACTCTCTAATAATTGGTTTAAGGAAATAGCCTAATTTTAACTTAATTAGAAAAACCATTAAAAATTTCTTTTCTTGACTAGTTAATTTTCCAAAGTCAATTAATCAAGTTTACTTACTATAAAAATAATTTACTTATTTATTTTCTCAAAATATAGGGTTTTAAACCCTCTTTTAATTTATTAACTTATTAATAAATTAAATCTTTTATTTTTAGAAAGAATAAAAATTATTTAATAAAAATAATTCTCACAAATCTCAAAGTGGTATTTTAGGTGAAAATATGTTTTCAAGACTTACCAAGTTTTTATCTTACAATAAGAAAAATTTTACTTTTTACCTTAAGTTCCAAAATCTCATTTTTGCACAAAGTGTGAAAACCTCATTTTTTACATTTTTAACTACATACTTTGTTAGGTCATAACTTGAAATTTACTTACCCAATTATTACCAAAATTTTCCAATTCCATTTTTGGAATGCCATTTTGGTCTTTGTAAAATCTTAGGTCAAAAGGAACATTTTTTATTTGTGAAAATATTTTCAAAACAATGAGGTAAAAATGACCTTATTTTTTCCAAACTTTGGCACTTAATGACTTTCAAACCGTTCAGTATTTTGTTACCACAGTGGAATACTAGGTTATGCCAAGAATATGTCCAATAATTTTTTGAAAAATTGGGTTCATTTGACCTATACAGTGGCTGTCCAAACTTGGTCCCGAAATTAAGAATACGAAAAAATGTTTTTACCTAAACTTTGAAATAGCATAACTCACTCATTTGTAAACATTTTTTAGTATTTCAATAGCTCAATTTTATGTACTCAATCTCAACAACATCACAGTAAAAATAAATTTTACAAAATCAATATAAAGTGGATGCTTGACCCCTTGGAAGTCACAACCCAAAACTTGTATTTTTGTTTTAGGGTTTTCAACAAAACCCTTAGGGATTTTGGTCCCTATTTTCAAAAATCAACACACAAGCATCATAAAAATTATAAAGAAACTACCATAGCCTTATTACATCACCAATAAGAAACTTTAAGCATTAACTGTACAAAATAGTGCTTAAAAATAAAAACCATACAATAACAACCATAAAAAGTAAACTTTTTACCTCTTGTTGTTCTTGCTCCAGGTTTGGATGTTTCTCCTAGCTTTGGATCCTTCAAAACCTTAACAAACTCCCCCAACTACATACATAGTTATCTATTGAAAAATCTATGGTTAAAACTTTACAAAAGTCTAGGTTTTTGAAACTTTACCTTAGGGAAACCCTTCATAGACCAAAGCTTAAGCGTCCAAGCCTTCTTAGTGTTCATGAGGTTGAAAATGGAGAGAAAACTTGAGAGAGAATTTTCAAACAATATGAGAGTGATTGTGAGAGAGGGGGTCGGTTTTCGGAAGGCTTAGAAGAGTTTAGACAACTATTAAATATCTTAAAACACTTGAGTGTGTTTTACTATCCACTTGATGCCTATTAACCCTAAATTTAAAATGGGGATTCAACTTAAAACAATTTGGTCCACCCAAATAAATCTCCTCACATGGTCGGCAACCCTTTATTTTATTTATGTTATATATATATTATAATTATTAATAAATATTTCCTAAGAAGAAAAATCCAAATTGACTTTCTATAACCTTTTTCACTCATAATAAAGTTATTATATATTTTAAAAAAAAATAATACTTAACACATGATAATTAAATTAAATGTCTCTCACATTTAATTTAATTAATCACACAATAAAATTTAACCTAAGGTCAATTCATGGAATAAAATTCCCTAACTCGGTAAAATTAAGCATTTACCAAAAAATGCCATAAAATTTCCATTTTCTCTTAGGTTTATTATTTTTTACCAAAATTTAATTTGTATGAATTTATTTTATGCCCAAAATATATTTTCCATAGCTTTTCATTTTATTTTCTTAGAATTTTACTCGATTAGAGTTTTTGTGTCGGTCCAAGACCGAAAGTCTTATCTTGACCTTAAATCACAAAATTCATAATTTGGCTAGCAATAACTCATGTGAATAAATTCCAAACAAATATAATATTATTTAAAATAATATTCTTAACTAAGGGAAAAATATCATGACCCGAGTCGGTTAAAGGTACCCGAAACGCAGGGCGTTACACACACAAGAAAAAAAATGGGAAACAAATGTTGAGATGGGATAGATTTATCATTCTTGAATTCCCGTAACCCTGGGTTGTGGATATTTTATTTAGACACAACTGGTACTATTAGAAAGCTAACGAAATTATCTACATTTTTATGGAATTGCATTTTTCCTAAAACGCAACAGAAACGAGTCAAAACCCAGCCCCAAGTCACAGGACCTTAGAGCTATGAAAATTATTTTTTTCCTTATTAGTGTAGAAAGCCAAGGAAGGAAAGGGGTAGTGGACAATTGCAGCTGCCTTTTTGGGTAAATTAAAATGTATTTATTTAATTCTATTATCTAATGTTGCAAACCATGCATGGATAATAGGTAGAATTGGCATTATTCTTTTGTGACTTTATGTAAAAATGTTGCATGTTAGGAAATTATGTATAAGTTGCACCATGTGTCCATGGCCCATGTACACATGGGGTATATGTGTTGGGCACAAGAAATCTCATGTGATGCTAAAGAGTACTATTTGATTATCATTATAGGCTCGTTATGAAGCTTTTTCCATTTTTGCTTTGCTTGAACGGGAGGTAAGGCAGTTAGATAGAATCTTTATAATTATGATATGAAATGGTAAGATTTGTTTGTATGAGGATATATGCTATGTGTGATGAAGTACCATGAGATATGAAGTAAGAAATGTTATTTTGAGATGATGTGATGAATTTGATGAATCATGTATTTCCCTTTGTGTTGATATGACTGTATTGCATGTGTTTTGTATGCTGTATGAAAAAGTGAATGGTTGTTAGCGTGTTTGTTGACCCAAGATTTAGCCAACTAACACGGAGTCAGAATATGCTTGATATGAATGAAAGAGATGAGAAGAACGTAATGACAAAAGTAAATAAGACACAGTATTTTATAGTGGTTCGGCCCCAGGATCTGGTAATGACCTACGTCCACTTACAATGATATTGATATAAAAACCAGAAGAGTGATCAAAGAACTAGGGTTCAATGAGTTTCACCACTTTCTGAAGAACAATACAATATTCCTAGGATAATTACTATAATCTCTCCCGATTCCCAAAGCCAAAAGTCCCCTCCCTTGAGCTATCTCTTGCTATTTATAGGCTCAAGGGGGATTACAAAAGATTGTTACAGATATTCTTTCCTGAATAATTGGATACTCAGGAGATTGTGTGAGATAAATTCGGGATTCATAAAGATCTTCCCATAAATGTCGCCTTGTACACGGAACTATCGACCAGACTGGTCGCAGGTAAGACAGGCTTGCACTACTTCTAATGTGTCCTCTGGTCGATACTCTAGCAGAACGTTTCCAGGTGTCAGCCACGTGTCCAGGGATCACTTGCCACGTCACCAATGCTAATTCTATGGATAACATTTGCCCCCCAAGTTTATTTATCATGAGCAGTAAATAAACTTTTGAACGAACGACTCTTCGGTAACCCCGCCTGACGTGTCAGAACCCTTCGTGTGTTCTTGAAAAAAGCAACCTACCTCTGTCCAATCTCGTCCTTTCGGTTCCCCAGAAAAGATTTCGACGGCCATCCCGCTTCCCCATACTTTGAAAAAGGGAAACTAAGGATTATACTTTTTACTATCAGAGACAAACTTATATAAGACCTTCGAAGCCTTTATTTTCTTTTTACGCATGCCATCGTCTCCACAAGAAAACCTAAAATCCAGAGCCCTTAACGTTCCTGAAGACCGTTCCGTCTGCACTTTCAGGACCCCATTCGAGAGTTTCTTGATCTCTGAAGACCCTTCTTCCATCTTCACGATCACTTTTCTTGGTAAGTTTTCGAGTTCCCACGCTTCTAATTTTTTATGATGCATGCTTCTAAATGTGTACTGTTTGAGTTTATCTGCTTCTGGTTTGAGACGCTTGTAGACAGAATATTTTGTAGGCCAAATAGGGTTACGAGTTAGTTTAAAATCCGGGATCATGCTTTTTAGGACGTAAAATCGAAGTAAAAATTCGATCTTTAGGCTAGTTGAAAAATAAATTTTTCCCGCCCTAAAGGGAGTTGAAAAAGCTTTTTCAGAAAAACTTTTTACTTTCACCCTTTGATCCGTTTTTCAAACTGTTCGTGTAGAAAAATTTAGCCTTTTGTTAGAATGCTGTTGTATAAAAACTTAATTTTTATACTCGACCAGCGTTATTCTAAAAAGCTTTTAAAAGTTTTCTATCCTCACCTCCCCATTCTTCTGTATGCAGACTTTAATGCCAGATTTGTGGGGAGGTGAAAGGCCTATTGACGACGACCTTCTCGCCCAACTGCTCGAGGGAGAAGAACAACCAGCTGACCGTGTCCACGAGATCCCTTTCTCGCGATCATCTTCTAGACCCCATCCTTCTCCTTCAATGGCCCGTTCCAAATCTTCAGGCAAGAAAAGACCCGAGTCTGAAAACAACCCAAATTCTCCTGTCCGGCCTGATTCGCTGGCAAGGGCTCCCTCGACCAGTGGTCGAGAAAATCTTGTTCCTGACCCTAATATCCAAATTAGGGCCAGCCCTCGGGATCAGAACTTGCCTGATGTCGAGTGGTATAATTCTTCAGCTAGTTCAGTAACTCTTCGAATGGTTGCTAACTGCTTCAGGAAATTCCCTCTCATAGGGGTTTCCATTATACGTCCTACCGAAGACCAGAGGGCTAACCTCTCCGGAGGTGCAAACAGCGCCTGGTCTCGGTATCATATTCAGGCGGGAGCTTATCTCCCTCTTCATCCCTTTTTTGTGGGGGTGGCCAATTATTTTGGTGTCACCCCCTTCCAAATAACTCCAAACGGATATAGGATGCTGGTCGCACTCTATATCCTGTATAAACTTAAGAAATGGCCAGAACCTTCGCCCCACGAGGTCAACTATCTTTTTGACCTTAAGTTTAACCTGCAACACAACGGGACGGGTTTCTTTCATTTCTGCCACCAGGAGACCAACCGGACGTTCTTGAGTGACACCACCCATATATCAAACGTGGGTCATTACCATAAGGAGTACTTCTTTACTCCGGATGTAACCAGCAACAACTTGGCCTTCGCACGAGGAGGTAAGCGCCGTTTCTGACTGGTCGATACTTTTACTTAGGGTATCTCCTTTCGTTTTTCCCAAACTGTAATCTGTTTTTCAGGCCCTTGGTTACGTCCGACCCCAACACCAGACATGGTGTCGAGGTCTAATACTTTGGCCAGGATGTCTGACGCAGCAAAAAGCGTCAAGACCCTGGTGATTTAAGAAAACTTGAGGCGGTCTGGCCTCCTGGCTCCTCGCCATGAAACTAGAGGGTCCGTGGCGGACGAAGCCACTGCCGAGGGGGTTCCCGAGCAGCAACCTCCTGTGTCTCCTCCTCGGAAGAGGCCAACGGGGGTTACAATCAGGGAGCCCACGGGCAATCCTTCTGCAGAAAGATCTTCTGCTCCCCAAGGCAAGGGGAAACAAAAGGCCAAAGAGCCTATTGTGGACTTGGGAGAATCCTCTGATGATAACGGTAAAGTTATTTCGCTTTTAAATGGTTTGCCAATTCCCTGTCATCTGTTTGATGGGGAGGGTAACTTTACATATGCTCCAAACTTAGGGTCAGACTTCTTCATGCCAGATAATGAGTATATGACTAATAGATTCAATAGTGTAACAACCAGTAGTTGTAGCTCGGGTATTCACTTTGTTGCCTTTCTTCTGTTGCATATAATATATTTTCATCTGCCTCTTATTCTTATCAGTTTCCTGTGTTTATTTGCATGCAGATATGGCCACTCCCAATATCTTTGACATGTACCAGGCCGAGGAGGAAGAGGAGGTTCCCCAACTCCAGCGGAGATCCAAGAGGAGAACTGGCGAATCCAGCTGAGGCCCTCTAGCCAAGAAGGGTCGAACAGAAGACCTTCCCAAGGACGCGCCAACTGGGCAAACTCCTGGGCCAATGGGGCAAACTCATCCACCAGCTCCTACTGAGAAGCAGACTCCTCCTGCCCCACCAAATCCTCCGGCTGCGCCCACTAGAGAGGAAATTACTCGTGAAGAAGCTCTCGGGTCCAAACTCATGAGCCGTGCCCTTCGATCAGCCAGGGATCGCCTTGACCGCATTGGTAAAGGTGACCGTGTCAGAGATGCAATGGTCGAGGATGAAAACATGGGGGCTGACCAGGTTCTGAAAAGGGCCCTGAATGAAATCTCCAGTGTGAGTATTTCTTCACTTTTTAAGCCTTAGTCTTTTATTCTTCACGGCAGGTTCTAACTTTTTCCTTTATTCACAGGCCTTGCTGTCTGCTATCACTGCTCGCACTCATATCCAGGCTTCCATCGAGCAAGCCAAGGAAAAGGCCACTGAGAGGCATCAAGTGAAGGTAACTGAGGAGCTTTCAGCTGCAGAGGCCAGGCACGCCAAGGAGTTGGAGGCACTGGCTCGAGAGAGGGATGTTGCGGTGACCAAACTGTCAGAGGCTGAAGCCGCAAAAGATGTCGCGGTGAAGTTGAGGCAGCAGTATCGAGAGTCCAATCAAACCCATCTCCGCGAGATCAAGCATTTGGGAGAGACACTCAAGTCCAAGGACGAGGCTCTTGTCACTCTTGAAGGCAAGGTGAAGCATCTGGAGCTTGACAACTCCAAAAATCTTGAAAAGTACAAGAGGATGACACTCCGATGTTTCTACAACTTCTGGAAACATAACCAGGGTGCCGACTTTAGCTATCTTTCGGAGGAAGTCAGGACTGCTGAGTTGGCTCGCTGCACCTCTCAACTGGCCGAAGAGGAGACAAGACTGAGGATTCCTGCTTCTCCAAGCATCGTTGGTGTAGAAGAAGAAGAAGTTGCCGAGGACGCAACCAACCAGGATGCTGCCCAGGACCCTCCGGCCCCAAATGCCTCTTAAACTTTCCCATTTATTTTTTCTCTCTTTTTGGCCACACGGCCTACGGGTCGTGATGTAAAGACAATAATTTCTTTTTCAACTTTGCTGCACGGGCAGCAAATCTTTTTTTTCTTTTATTCGAACAGTTACATCCAAGCAGCGATGCTTGCGGTGTAAAAGCTTAAATCTTGATGCTATAATATCTTTATTTATTATAACATTTGTTCGTATGACCGAACTTAGCATAATACTTTGGCATGATTTAACAAAACATAAATTTTGAAAAATACTCTAAGTACTGCAGCATGCTTTCACTCATTTTGTTCATGTGTTTACATACCTTGCGAGTATTCTTTTCTATCGATGTGCCTTATATGCCCCCCAAGTGATTGAGGAGCTTTAGGTCCTTGGTCACTTGCCCTGACCATGGCTTGTTCGAACATTCCTGTTCGTGCAGAAAAATAATACTTGTAGTACAGCAAAACAACACACATAATGAACAAATACTTGTAAATGTAAATTCACAAAGGTTGGCAAGAATGACTGGCTGCGTACAGTCCCTTATAATCTCGTATTAAAAATGGACTAAACATGTCTTTACGAGTGATTCTGAAATAGAATCTTACATATACGAGCAGTTAGCCATACAACGTGGCTAACCCTCTTTGCAAAACTTGTAAGAAAATTAAAATTTTAACATAAGTCAGTTCTTTAAAAAGGATTGTTCATTGATAATACTTGCGCAGGTGTTCTCCATTCCAGTAACGTGGAACGAGATCTCCGTTCAAGCGTGCAAGTTTGTATGTGCCTGGATGAAGGACTTCTTCAATCTAGTAAGGTCCCTCCCAATTAGGATCGAGCACTCCAGCAGTAGGGTCGCGAGTATTTAAGAAAACTCGTCGTAGCACCAAATCTCCGACGTTGAATTTTCTTTCTTTAACTTTGGAGTTAAAGTACCGGGCGACTTTTTGCTGGTATGCAGCAACTCGGAGTTGAGATTTCTCTCGTATCTCATCGATTGAGTCTAGGGACTCCATCATTAGCTGGCTGTTCTGATCCTGGTCGTAAGTTAAGCGCCGATGTGAGGGGGGATCTAACTCGATAGGCAACATGGCTTCATATCCATAGGCTAAGGAAAATGGAGTATGTCCTATCGCTGTTCGGTGGGACGTTCTATACGACCATAAGACTTCAGGCAGCTGCCCTGGCCACGCTCCTTTAGCTTCTTCAAGTCTTTTCTTCAGGGTGTCTTTAAGAGTCTTGTTTACGGCTTCGACCTGCCCGTTTGCTTGGGGGTGTGCAACTGAAGAAAAGCTTTTAATAACTCCATGCCTCTCGCAAAAATTGGTGAATAAGTCGCTGTCAAATTGGGTCCCGTTGTCTGAAACTATCTTTTTGGGCAAACCATATCTGCATACAATGTTCTTGATGACGAAATCAAGAACTTTCTTGGTCGTGATGGTTGCGAGTGGTTCAGCTTCGGCCCATTTGGTGAAGTAATCAACTGCCACAACTGCGTACTTTACTCCACCTTTCCCTGTAGGCAGGGATCCAATCAAATCTGTCCCCCATACTGCAAAAGGCCACGGGCTCTGCATCTGCTTCAGTTCGTTTGGAGCTGCTCGTGGAATCTTGGAGAACCTTTGACATTTATCACATCTTCGTACATACTCCATCGAATCCTCATTCATCATTGGCCAGAAGTAGCCTTGCCTTAGAATCTTTTTTGCCAAACTCTGCCCCCAAGCGTGATCCCCGCAGAAGCCTTCATGCACCTCCTTCATGAGCTCCTTAGCCTTTTCTGGTGTAACGCACCTGAGTAGTGGCATTGAGTATCCTCTTCGGTACATAACACCATCGACCAGTATGTACCTAGCAGCCCGTCTTTGTAGAGTTCTGGCTTTGTTCCTATCTGTTGGCAGCGCACCATTTGTCAGATACTCCAAGTAAGGCGCCATCCATGTATCCTCCATTCGAATCTCCATACTGGACTCAGTTGCTTGTATGCTCGGCTTACTCAGTCTTTCAACTGGCACAATGTTCAAAGTGTCAGCATCCTTTGCGCTCGCGAGTTTGGCTAAGGCGTCCGCGTTTGAATTCTGTTCCCGCGGGATTTGCTGGAGGGTGTACTCCGCGAACTGGGTCAGCAAGTCCTTTATTTTATTTAAGTAGGCTACCATTTTCAAACCTCGCGCTTAATATTCTCCTAGGACCTGATTCACCACCAGCTATGAATCACTGTAGATATCAAGCGTCTTTATGCTCATATCCTTTTCCATTCTCAACCCAGCGAGGAGTGCTTCGTATTCTGCTTCATTGTTTGATGCAGTGAAATTGAACCTGATGGAGCAGTGAAATCGATGCCCTTCCGGCGTTATCAATATCACTCCCGCTCCAGCGTGAGATTCGTTGGATGAACCATCCGTGAATAGCTTCCACGAAGGAGTTTTGTCTTGAGGCACGGGCGCCTCAGGCAGTTCGCACTGCTCACTGTCTGGGAGTTCGGTGAACTCCGCAATAAGATTGGCTAAGACTTGTCCCTTTACTGCTTCTCACGGTGAATAGGTTATGTCGAACTGTCCTAGCTCGACTGCCCACTTTAACAATCGCCCGGCCGCCTCAGGTTTTTGGAGGACTTGCCAAAGGGGCTGGTCAGTTAGAACTGTGATAGGATGGACTTGGAAGTAGGGGCGCAGCTTTCTAGAGGCAAGGATCAAGCAATATACTAACCTCTCGATTGGCGGATATCTCAATTCTTCCCCGATCAGTCTCTTACTGACATAGTAGACTGCTTTTTGTACACCTTCTTCCTCTCGCACTAGCACCGCGCTGGCAGCAACTTCAGTAATCGCCAGATAAATAAACAAAGTTTCTCCTTTGATCGGCTTTGATAAGATGGGAGGCTGTGCCATATGAGCTTTCAGCGCCTGGAATGCTTGCTCGCAGTCTTCTATCCACTCAAACTTTTTATTCCCCCCTAAGTAGATTGAAGAATGGGACGCACTTGTCTGTTGATTTTGAAATGAATCTACTTAGGGCTGCGATTCTCCCGGTTAAACTTTGTACATCTTTGATCCTTTCTGGCGACTTCATGTCGACCAGGGCCTTTATCTTGTCGGGGTTGGCCTCGATTCCTCTTGAATTTACGATAAACCCCAAAAGCTTCCCTGATCCGACTTCAAAGGAACACTTGAGGGGATTTAATTTCATTTGGTACTTGTTTAACACATTAAAGCACTCTTGTAAATCCCTCACATGCCCTTCTGCTTTCTTAGACTTTACCAGCATGTCATCCACATATACCTCCATGTTTACACCGATTTTCTCTTTGAACATGTGGTTGACTAGCCGTTGGTAAGTCGCACCTGCATTTTTCAGTCCGAAGGGCATTATTCTGTAGCAATACAAGCCCGTATCGGTCCAAAAGCTGGTGTGATCCTCATCAGGGGGATGCATGCTAATCTGGTTATAGCCCGAATATGCATCCATGAATGAGAGGATCTCATGCCCTGCAGTAGCATCGACCAGCTGGTCGATCCTTGGGAGTGGGAAGCAGTCCTTTGGGCAGGCTTTATTGAGGTCTGTAAAATCCACACAGGTCTGCCACTTGCCGTTAGGCTTGGGGACTAGCACCGGATTGGAGACCCACGACGGATAAAAAGCCACCCTTATGAATCCATTCTCCTTTAGCCTTTCGACTTCTTCTTTTAAGGCTCGTGATCTATCTTTATCGAGCAGCCTCCTTTTTTGTTGCACTAGTGGAAAGGTCTTGTCTATATTCAGGACATGGCTGATTACTGCAGGATCTATCCCAACCATGTCTTTATGCGACCAGGCGAAAACCTCCTGGTTCTCTCGCAAGAATTCCACCAGTGCGTGCTTCGTGGTAGGCTCTAAGTTTTTCCCAACCTTTATGACTCTGGTTGGGTCTTCTTTGTCGAGTTGGACCTCCTCCACGTCCTCGACGGGTCCAACATTTTCTTCAAAATCCCCAAAGCGAGGATCCAAATCTCCATCCTCACTTTAGGCAACACCCTATTTGGTGACTTCATCACCTGATTGGGCTTGCGTATCAACTTCCATCTGCAATCTATCTGGGGCAGTGCTCCTCGACGTTCCATTTTTCGCCTTTGTGATCGAGGCGTTGTAGCACTCCCTGGCTTCCCTTTGGTTTCCCAAAATGCGTCCTACCCCCGCGTTTGTTGGGAACTTCATGGCTAGGTGCCACATACCCGTAGATCAACTAGTATGGGCCTTCCAATAACGGCGTTGTACGCTGAAGGACAATCGACCACTACAAAAGTGGCGAGTAATGTCCTTGTTGCAGGCGCTGTACCCGTCGTTACTGGGAGTTTGATCATTCCGGCTGGGGCGAGTCCTTCTCCAGAGAAGCTGTATATCGTTTGATTGCAGGGCTCCAAGTCTTTTACGGACAATTTCATGCGTTCCAGTGTTGACTTATACAGGATGTTCACTGAACTTCCTGTATCGACCAGAACCCTCTTCACCATCATATTGGCCATCTGGATGTCCACGACCAGCGGATCAGAATGTGGGAACCGGACGTGTTGGGCATCGTCATCAGAGAAGGTTATCTCACCTTCCTCTGACCGAGGCTTTTTTGGTGCACGGTCCTCCACATTCATCATCTCGATGTCCTGGTCGTGGCGCAGAGTCCGAGCATATCGTTCTCTGCCCTTTCCGCTATTTCCCGCGAGGTGCGGGCCTCCGCAGATGGTTAAGAGTGTTCCAGCCACGGGGGCAAGCTGTAATGGTGGCGAGCATTGGCGTGTGGACGCCTGCTCGTTGCCACCCGGAGCTTCTCGTCGGGAATTTCCCGAGGCCCGTACGCATCTTCTCAAGTGTCCTTGTCTAATAAGGAACTCGATTTCGTCTTTTAACTGGTTGCATTCATTAGTGTCATGTCCGTAGTCGTTATGGTAATGACAGAACTTGGTAGTGTCTCTTTTCGAAATGTCTTTTCGAATGGGTCCAGGTTTCTTGTAAGGCACACTGGAGCTTGTGGCCTGGTAAACCTCTCCCCAAGACTCAACGAGGGTAGTGTAGTTAGTGAACCGAGGCTCATAACGATTACCCTTAGCTCGTTTGTTGTCGGAGGTGGAAGGCTCGTTATACGGCCGTTTTCCACCATTCTTGCCATTACCGTTGCCGTTCCCGTTGCCTTTGCCGTTGCCATTAGGTTTGGAACCATTGGCGGCTTTGGCGGGTTCGGCAGCCTTCTTACCCTTGTTCGAGGGTTTTCCATCATCAGCAATGGCTTCTTCGAGATTGATGTAGCGGTCAGCTCGGTCTAAGAATTCTTGGGTAGTTCTCACTCCTTCTTTTCGGAGACTTTTCCAGAGGGGAGAGCGACATTTAACCACTGTGGTAATGGCCATCATCTTGCCTTCGTCTCCCACTGTTTTTGCTCCAGCCGCCGCTCGCATAAAGCGCTGGATGTAATCCTTTACTGACTCCCCGTCCTGCTGGCGAATTTCGACTAGCTGGTTTGCTTCGGTTGGGTGCACACGACAAGTATAGAATTGTCCGTAGAACTCCCGTACGAACATTTCCCAGGAAACAATGCTCGCGGGAGGGAACTTGAAGAACCACTCCTGCGCAGCTTCAGAAAGTGTTGCTGGGAAGATCCTGCACCGAGCGTCTTCGGACACTTTCTGAATGTCCATCTGAATTTCAAACTTATTGACATGCGAGACTGGGTCTCCATACCCGTCAAAGTTTGCAAGCGTAGGCATCTTGAATTTGCTGGGAGTTTCGGCGTTAGCTATCCTTTGTACGAAAGGAGTGCCTTTTCTTCTATCGTGGTCGATGTAAGAAGTCCTTCCTCCGACCAGCTGCTGCACAGCCTGGTTGAGGGCGTCTATCTGGGCCTGCACTGCAGTAGGAATCGATGTGGCCTCTGTTGCCGGGGGGACGTTCTCGCCATGCCTCTCGCGGCGATCATTGAGTACATCTCTCAGGTCCTCTTCTCTTCTCCGCTGCTCTCTACCCCCGAGCCGGTCAAAGACATTATTTTGTCTGGGCTGCCCCCCAGCATCCTGTCTATTTGGTTGGTCATCTTGAGGTACCTGGCTCCTGCCTTTACCTATTTCTTCACTCCTTCCACTGGCAGTTCCTTTGCCTAAGTCGGCCTCATTGTATCCATGGACATCTCTGAACCTCGACTGGCTATGGTGAGATCGACTGTTCCCTCGATGTCCGTTTCTGGCTGAATCATCCCGAGCGTTAGAGGGTGGCCTGCGCTGGTCGTGGTGTCCTCGTGCATCATCGTGCCGTGGGGGACCCCGGACCGCAGAGCCTATCTCCGAGTCCCTCCTGTGGCCAGGAGGGTAGTGACCTCTGTTCGGTAGGTTCGACCAATCATCCATACGACGTCTAGGGCTGCGAGGCTGATGCTCGGCCCTATTCTGCCTCCGTTGCGGGGGGTTACCCCGAGCAGCTTGGGATGGTGGCTGTACCTCAGGCTCCAGTGGGACATCATCATGGGGCATCTGAGGCTGTTCGGGTCTTTGCGGACTCGAAGGCTGGATCGGTGGGCTCGGGTTAGGACCCCTCTGGGGTGGCCCATTCACAGGTGGGTCAGGCTGCGAGGCAGGTGCAGCCTGATTTCTAGCCAATAGCAAGGCTGCCTCAAGGGCTGCCATGGCTTCGTTCTGGCGGCGGTCCACCTCCGCCTGCCTTTCGCTCAATTCCGTGCGCTGCCATTCAATCTCCTGCTGCTGCCGTGCCATAACTTCAGCGGCAGTCTCCTGACTGGCCTTCAGACTAGCCAGCTCTTCCTGCAACGCGCCCAGGGTACTCTTCAACGTTGCATCATCCATTTCCTCCTCCTCAAAATCCATTTGTGGCTCATCCTCTGCCATGCTTGCAGGAGGAGGAGGAGGTGGCGGGTTTGACGGTGCAGCGGCGGCTGCTTGTCCAGTTTTCTTTCCAGCTTTCGCCATTAGTTTTCTCAACAACGATAAATCAAGCTCTCAACGAAAGCACCAGAATGTTGACCCAAGATTTGGCCAACTGACACGGAGTCAGAATATGCTTGATATGAATGAAAGAGATGAGAAGAACGTAATGACAAAAGTAAATAAGACACAGTATTTTATAGTGGTTCGGCCCCAGGATCTAGTAATGACCTACGTCCACTTACAATGATATTGATATAAAAACCAGAAGAGTGATCAAAGAACTAGGGTTCAATGAGTTTCACCACTTTCTGAAGAACAATACAATATTCCTAGGATAATTACTATAATCTCTCCCGATTCCCAAAGCCAAAAGTCCCCTCCCTTGAGCTATCTCTTGCTATTTATAGGCTCAAGGGGGATTACAAAAGATTGTTACAGATATTCTTTCCTGAATAATCAGATACTCAGGAGATTGTGTGAGATAAATTTGGGATTCATAAAGATCTTCCCATAAATGTCGCCTTGTACACGGAACTATCGACCAGACTGGTCGCAGGTAAGACAGGCTTGCACTGCTTCTAATGTGTCCTCTGGTCGATACTCTAGCAGAACATTTCCAGGTGTCAGCCACGTGTCCAGGGATCACTTGCCACGTCACCAATGCTAATTCTATGGATAACAGTGTTGAACGCGACACAACAAAGGGGTTACTAAGGATATAAAGACGTAACTCATAGGGTGGACGCGAAGAGGTTTTTCAAGGACCAGAGCCTCCTGTTTACCTCAAGATGTGACATGGACAAGAGAGGGGGTCATGTTCACAAGGATGTGGTAATGATGTCAATGATGTTGATGCTTGAATATGCTAATGATGTATGATGTGATGATGATGTTGTTTGAATATGCTTATGATGTATGATGAATGATGATAATCTTTATGTATGATGTATGATGATGACGTTTAAGTATGATGTATGACGATGTATGGATATGATGTTGTATGAGACTTACAATATGATTATTCTTTTGTTGTATTTTTCTTTGTATGTTGTTTGTACTTCCTTACTGGGCTTTTAGCTCACCCCCTAACTTTCCCCTTTCAGGTAATAAATAGGGTTTCTCTTTGGCATGTGTGGTGATGTGAGGAGTTTTGACGTCAGAGTGTATATGGTGTGGGGGTATCCTATGGGCGAATAAACGATCAGCTTAAATGCCAATTTTTAATGAACGATGTTATGTTTTTTTTAGATTTCAAAACTCATCAGTGGGACTTGAACTATATATATATATATTTTTAAACGTTGCATGAGAGTTTTTATTTTTATTTTAAACTATTGGGCTCAATTTGCATGTTTTAGCAAGGCCCCACTAGAGTTTCATATGTTAAGTGGTTTTCACTAAGTAAGTTTATGAGTTTGACGACCTATTACAAAGTAGTAGTCTAGGGCGTTTTACAAAAATCTCGTGTTTTGAACACCCGCTAGTAGCCAGTTGGAGCCGGTAAAGAATTATGTGAAATATTATTTTGATAAATAATATTATGTGAAATTATGTTATTTCGTGAATTTTATAGCCATTGTTCTAATTTGGTAAAGGGTTTAGGACAATGCAAAGAAAATTGGTCTTCGACCGAGGGGCAAACCCTAATAACGGAAAAATCTCGGATTAGGTAAAATGAGGAATATTATGGCATAAAAATATTTGGCAACTGGGACTGTATAGTCGAGCCAATAAATTTAAGAAAAATTTATTGAGGATTTAATTCCAATCTACTAGGCTTAAGAATGGAAATTCTTGCCTGAGCCTCTAAGGCCATTTTGGCCAATTTGAGTAAATTACCAAAATTATGTGTTATGTGACAAAATTTTATTTTTTGGTCACATTTATTTCATAATATTTAGCTTGGAGATATTTGAAAACTATAGGGGAAATTTTGTGTTAAATTTAGAGAGTGAAACTATCGAAGGGCCCTTGAGTGCATTAGAAGTGAGTTAAAAGGAACAAGGGCTTTTATTCATTTCCAAAGGCGAAGAGAGGGTATAATGGGTAGCTAGGCTATGCCCTAGGGTACTCAAGCGTCTAGGACACGCCTACCCTAGGAAGAGTAAGAGACTTACCCACCCATTGGCTAAACCCCCAATCATTTCCCTCTTATACATCCAATCATTATTTTTTAATTTTTTCTTTTCCTCAAGAAAATAGCTCTCTCCATTCCTTCTCCCCATAACCGAAGCCCTAGTCCCTCCTCACTCTCCATTGCTGCCATTTTCTCACCAAGAGCAAGAGCACTCTCTCCCCATTGAAGAAGGAAGAAACTCAAGAGATATCTAGGCAAGTGTAAGTTTCGAACCTACTACATTCTTTTCCTTCTCTTTTTCTTTCAAACCCAAAATCCTAAGGGGTTTTACTATGCATGCATGTGATTCTAATAGCCATGAATGGCATGGATCTTGTGTTCTAGGTCAAAAGGGAAGTAGTTCTAAGAAGATCTCAAGATTTGAAGCTTTTTGATGTTTTAGTGAGAACAACGGTAAGGATTTTAGAATTTTGGTAATTTTTCCACTCATCTCCATCTTCTACCCTAACACTCTTTTAAAAATCTATATGTGGAACCTTTGGGGCTTGATTTGAGTGTATAGAATCCAAGGAGGAAGTTTGAAAAGCTAAGGAATCTCATCTCCAAGCTAGAACTACAAAGGTAGAGTTTTTGGTTGGTTTTTGAGTTGTTTTTTATTATTGATGTTAGATCTAGTTGTATAGGTTATTTTGTTGGTTTTTGAAGTTTATTTTATTCTTGAGGGTTAGCTTGGTTGATTTCCATGCATGCATGTGGCTAGGGTTTGCTAGTTGTGTTTAGTTTTGCTAGAATGTGTAAAAATGCATGCTACCAAGTTTTCGTGGTCTGACTTCCAACGGGCCAGATCGTACCCTAATCCCTCTGTTTGTGAAAATAATATGTATGGTTACATATTTCTTGATGAGTACTTGAGTTTAGGATTTGGAAAATCTAAAAAAAAAAGTGTTTTCAAACCTAAGTCAGGAAATTTTTGGCATCTTGATGCAATCTGGAAAATTTCTGGGCAGAACGCACTACCCAGATTGTTTTGAACATTGAACACGTTTTACTGAGCCAAAAGCCCATGAAATTTGGTGAAATGTTAGTTTGAAAATTTATAAGGATCACAAAAAAAAATTATTGGAGGAAAATGAAAAATGGTTAAAGAGTAATAGTTTTTCAAAGTTTGTCCTAAGAATCTGAAAACGAAATTTCTGGTGTAGCTAACACTGCCCTGATTGTCCTACAATTTTGAATGGGTTCCCCTATCCTAAGAATTATGAAAATTTGAGTGAAACTAAATTATATAAGAGTAAATATCCTGGTAAAATTTTAGAAATAACTAGGCTACGGTGTAAGTGAAATAATTTTTCAATGGTATAATGGGTTTTGCCATCCCAAAAATTATGAAACTAGGTGAGAAATTTTTTTAAGATATTTATCGAGGCCATGATAAGATTTTAGATTAAAATATGCGACAGATTAAGAGTAGTAATTCTTCTAAGTTACCCTAAAAATGGGGGAAAATAGTAATTTTGAACTTTAACAAAAAAACGAGTTTTGGGATGTTAGTTCTCCTAACCTAAATATGTGAGGTTAGTTTTTAAGAAACCGTAAATTGATTAAAGCAAAATCTGGTCCTATGGACTGTAAACTGTATAAGAGAAATTTTAGTATAAAGCCTTTAAGAGAACTTTATTGAATGTAGCTATCATAGAATATTAGTTATACGAGTATGCCATAGTTTAATCTGAGTACACTGTATTAACTACAGTAACCTCGAAGGGAAAAGCGGATAACGAAGTTAAAAGATCCAGCTGGGAACTAAAGACTCCAAGTTAGTTAGCCTTTCTCTTTCTTGGCTACAACATGAATATACTAGTGTATGCTTGTAGTAATAGATTACACTAGTTTTGTTTCGGTCATTAAGACCAGGGAATGCTTAATGCCTACTCATGCAATGCTTTGGCTTTCTACGGCTAAATGGTAAGTAGGTTCAAGTTGGAACTAGAACCATAACATAAAATAGTCTAGGTTGGAGCTAGGGCATGGTAGGTATATAGTCCGGGTTAGAGCCAGGACATGGTAAGCATATAGTCCAGGTTGAAGCCAGGACAATGGTAAAATAGTCCGGGTTGGAGTTAGGACATGGTAAGTATATAGTCCAGGTTGAAGCCAGGACATTGGTAATATAGTCCGAGTTGGAGCTAGGACAATGGTAATAAAGTCTAGGTGGAATCCAGGACATTAAAGATGGAACCGGGTTGAGGCCCGGATCCCTTGCTGATAATTTAATTGCTTATTCATGATGCGTGTTAAATATATTTGAATATTCTGAGAATCTTCGTGCAGGATATTACGATATGAGTGATACATTGTCTCTTTTGGGAATTTTCAGAGTGCAAGTTATCGTCCTATATGTGAACTTGGTTGTTAGAAACAATCAGATTATTTATTTCAGATATGGTTATATATCTTGAATGTTTGGGCTTTTCTTAATGCAGGTGGTTTTGATATGTATGAACATTGGTTGTTGGGCACAATCAATGTGCTTATTTTTCTGTTAGGACTATTATTAAGAATTGTATGATAGGGTTGGAATTTTATCCAATACCCTAATGAGTGATAGCGGTAACTACTTTAGTGTAACCCATTATTGGGTTTAGTATATTTGTGTGCAAGGCTATTCTTACTAAGCATTTTTGCTTACCTAGTTGTTTCATTATGTATGTAAGTACAAAAGCAAAGTAGAGTAGTGAGCGCCGGAGTCAGCTTGTGGATATGTACATGTGGCCCGACCTGGGGAGGTCTTTTATGGATCACCATTTTGAAAAGAAAAAGCTAGAAGTTGTTATTTCCTTTGGGATAATTATTTTATTATAACTTTGTGGAAGGGTGGTTGTATTTTTGTTTACTAAACTAAAAGTGTGCACACACGATCTTTTAAAAGTTTTTTTTTCATATGGATTTTCAATACAATGAGTTAAAAGTAAAAAGGTTTTAAATTTCCACATGATTTGGTCTTATATGTTTTGAGGGTTGTGACAAGTGGTATCAGAGCTCGAGCTGAGCCGATTCTGTAGACAAACCCACATGTACATTCTATAAGATAGATTAGCACTCACTGTAAGTACTGTCTTTTCATGCCTGTTTCCTTTGCTTTCTTTTATTTACCTCGATTCTATAACTTGTAAGTTATGGCTGATATACCTGTGATAGGTGACCCTGTGATAGAGAACCTACCCATGATCCTTATGCCTAGGATCGATTACTATAGACTCTTTAACAACGATAATCCTTGACACTTCGAGTATGATCTATGACATCGAGGTTTCATTTGGTGAGGGACACAGTACATGACCGAAGTTTTTGATAGGGCCAACACACCCGAGCGATAAAGAGCGCAGTTTTCTAGCACTTGTCGAAGAAGTGCGGCCCAATGTTGTTCCGCCACCGACATTGGCAGCTGGTTCACATCACGTGGGACGACTTCTATATGGAGCTCAAGCTAGCGTTTCGGCCATGGATTTGCCTATCTCCATGGTTGATGGCTTATCTCGAGGCTAGATGGTAGAGCCTAAGGAGGATCCAGAGCAGACGAATGAGGATACTGACGTAGAGTTAGACATGATGATAGATGACCTAGATTAGGTTATGCTGCGAGGGTCTTGTTGATACTCTTGTAAAGACTTTGCAATTCTACTAATTTGTAGAACTTTTGAGTAGTGATAGCAGGCGTATGTAGAAACCCCACGTGTAGTTAGGGTTCTCTTTTGTATTTACTGTTCTGTTAACTAAAACTTTATAGCATAATGTGTCATGATCATTTTGTATTGCTAGGGTATAGCCCCGATTGTTATGACTATCTGTTTTGAGTTGAATCGTTATGATTTTCTTTCTCTTTTCCTAGTGTATGAGAAAAAAGTATTCTCCAATGTTGTAAACATTGTTATATAGAAACTCGCGATGGTGCCTAACACTCAAGCTAGAGGAGGTCGAGCTGTTGATCCACCAAACCCAGCCGAGCAAGCGGTCGTTGACCAAGATGTAGGTCGTGGCCGAGGCAGAGGAATGGGTCGAGGCTGAGGAAGAGGCCGAGGACAAAGAGCACAACTAGAACCAAATCTGGCAACGCATATAGAGGATCTAAGAAGGACTGTACAGGAACATAATGTGACAAACACTCAGATGTTCGAGACATTGATGCGGAGATTCTCAGAAGCGCCACACAACCCTGCACCCCTAGTACCTCAGGAAGATGTTCCCGAACAACAGGAATTCCCGGTGCAAGAAGACCCACTGGTGGGATCAAACCCACCAGCTGATGCATCGAGAATAGAACATCGATCTCAGAATGGTTTAGCAGGAAAATCCACCTGTGTTCGAAGAAATTTCAAACCCCTTGATGGCAGAAGAATGGGTCAGCATGTTGGAGAGAATCTTTGACTTTGTGGCAGCTACCGAAAGGGAAAAGGTAATCTGTGCGGTGTATATGTTAAGGAAGGATGCCCACATCTAGTGGGATACTGCTAGGAAGGGGTGTGATGATGGACAAATGGAATGGGCAGAATTCCTGATCATATTCAACCCCAAGTACTACAACCAGACGGTGACAGATCGGAAGGTGGTTGAGTTCGCCAACCTATTCCAAGGGTCATCTAGCATACAGGAGTACATGTGCAAGTTTGACCAACTCTCAAGATTTGCTTCGGATTTGGTACACACTGAAGCCAGCCAGGTACACAAATTCATGAAGGGGTTGAAAAGAGAGATAGCTCAATTCGTGGATACCGAGAAGACCAGCAAAGATACTTATGATGAATCCATAGAGCGAGCAATCCACCAAGAATCCTGGTTAGTACATGTTGAAGGTAAGAACTCGTCAACGATTAAAGGTTAGAAAACTTAGATTTCTATGCTACGGTAAGCTTGGAATCAAATGGAAAGAACTTGAATGAACAGAAAAAACCAGAGCAACAATGAAACAAGGATCATGTATTTCTTAAGTCTCTATCATACCATCAGTTTTCCAACCCCTTAACCTGAGGGGTTGGAGCCTATTTATAGGTGGGCTCTATTGGCCCCTGATACAAACAAGTCCCAGGAGACAAGGACGTACGCGGGTACTCTGATAGTGTAGTGGCTCAGGGCGTAGTGGTGTCTACCCTGATAATGCTAGAGTCGTGGCCTAGGACATATTACTGTCGGCTCTAGCGTATGGTCGAGGGTGTTCAAGTGGTACCACTACTCTTCGTACAGGTCCGTATGGCCACTACTCCTCAGATGCAGATGACAGGGCCGTGCCTCTGTTCTCTTCACAACTGTATGCCTCGTGTCAGTACACGTGTCCAGTACCCGGCCGTCCTCATCAATCCCCATTTTATGCCTAATGTTCGCTTGGCGCACCCATTAAGTGTCTCTAAGTGCTCCTCGTGCCAATGTCAAGGAGGCTTCAACCTATATGTATCATGAGAAGCCAAGGCGTTAGGAGTCGAGGCTAGCCTATGCAGGTCACATGGAGGCGAAGATGAAGACACGGGTGGTGCAACGAGGCCACACCCTCGCATAGCGAGGCTGAAGACACGGGCAGTGCAACGAGGCCGCACCCTCACATAGCGAGGCTGGCCCCCTCCCCCCCGAGTGCAGACGAGGCTCGTGATGCGGACGGTGTAACGAGGCCACATCCTCGCATAGCAAGGGTGTCTCGCATAGCAAGGCTGCCCCTCTTACCCCCGGGTGTAGGCGTGGCGAGGCTTGGGACACAGGCGCCGCAACAAGGCCACACCCTCGCACAACGAGGGTGTCTCGCGTAGCGAGGCTGGCCTTCTTCTCCTGTGTACAGGCAAGGCGAGGATAGATGCTTGAGGGGATGGGGTGTACGCAGATGGCCAGCTGAGGACCCTCGCATAGCGAGGGTGGCCGTCTTAGCCCAATTCCCTCAACATCGTGTGACGTCCTTGTCCCCTTGTGCGGGCAATAAGTAGCCTTTAGGATGTCTCGTAGTGTATAGGTTCACTTATGAATGGAATTCACAAGGGAAGAATTCCCACATTTACACTTCCCCCGAGTCTATAAGTACACTTTTAAGTGTGTTTGTACACTCTCTCTTTTTCTCTTGCTTGAAATGTATGGCCAACCTTGGGGGACTTAGCCTTGGAGCGTTTCCCAATGTCGCTCGAAGAAATACGAAGTGAGACTTGGAGTTGTGTTTCTTTATAGTGTCCAAAGAAACACAAAAACCATCTTACTCTTGGGGGATCCATGAAAATTCCTAAGATTGCATAAGGGCCAATCATTCTTAATTGCGGATCCCAAGGCTACCCATACTCTTGATCTCCACCATTCATAGGGATATAGATCCAATGGCCTGGGGGCCTTGACTTTCCTTATAAATACCCCAAGGCTTGAAGCCATTTCTCCACACCAAGACTTGCCTAACCTAGTGGTATTCCCTCCAATTCACTTTCAAGAGTTCAAGGGTTCTATCCACCTCCAAAGCATTCTTGAGGTAACCTTTCCTTTATTTTCGTTATTCATCTTCCTTTCTTCTTTATTCTTTTTTTTTTAGCTAGCTTTGCAGTGACGCTGGGCATTCTCTTGCTCCTACGGTCTTGCCCTGCTCCTACGCAAGTCTATCCTTGCACCCCTTCAGCTTCATATACCCACAGGTATGCCTCCTTCCTCTCTTCTTCCTTTTGTTTTACATTGATTATGCGAGGGTAGAATTAATGGTTGCACGACACTCATTCTTTTCATATAGCCTTTCCAGTACACATACATAGGCCCTTTTCTTATACCCCTCACACTCATGTTGTAGATATAGGGTCACCCTTATGCATACACACCCTCAAGTCTTAGCTGGTCCATGGCGTCTAAGCAATGTCCCAAAGGTCCGTCCAATGTTGAATTTATTGAGTTGTCATCCTATGCTCCGTTTCCTCTGAATCTGAGGTTCCACGCCCCGCGTCACCTGACCCCGCGTCACCCGAACCTGCGGATCGACGCCCTACATCACCCGAATCTGTGGATCCACCCCGAGCGATACCCGTACTTATGAGTCCGTCGGTATATGGTCACGATGAAAGAAATTATGATGAAGTAGCCGATAGGGACTATGTCTACCCCCTGGGAGACCATATGGACATTGAGGAGACCGTGGTGTCTGAGAACTACTCATGCTTGTACTCTGCTGCTGGCAGGGCTAAGGGTGTAGCCGATGATGGTCATACTGGCGGTGCTACCTCTAGGATGTCGCCATTGACGCCTGGCTGGGAGTTTTCCTTTGATGCCTCTGTCCCTTGCCCCTCCGTGCCTAGAAGGAATTTTGTCATTCCTCCTTTTGATGGGGCTCCTTTACCCCCGAGGAGGTATCCCAGGCGAGCATCTACAGGCACCTCTTTACCCAAGGAAATGAATCTGCACTCTTCTGCTCCCCGCATAACTACAGATGGGTCAGGGCCTTCTCGGTCCCCATCTCTGACAAAGCGTGCCTCGGCAGGCACTCACGCCTCCCCCGGCCAAGCTCATGTTTCTGCTTCTGAAGATCATCCTCTGGCGAGCCAGTATGGGGAAGCCATGAGCCATCATCTGGGAAACTTTCCTAAAGGTGAGTGGGGGACGTTGCACAATGTCCCCGAGGCTGAGCTAGAGGACGCCTATATGCGAGCCTCCCTGCAGGTATTTTTCGTGATACTTGGTTTATTCATTTATGATGGTCATATATATACTTTTTATATTATTTTTGTATATCATCTGACCCTCGAGGCTTTGTTTCATATCCTCGCCCTTACTCAGGCTTCCATCTTGAGTCATCGGCTGCTCACCCCCCACTCTTCATCGGCCCAACGGTTGCAACACAAGCTTGAGGAGGCACTGGGGAACCTATCGGTGGCCAAGACTGCAAAGGATGCCTTGTCAAGTCAACTGGCCGAGGCGATGTGCCAGAGGGACGCCGCCTTGGCCCAGGCTGCATCAACCTCTCATACCAACATTCAGTTGGAGGCTACCATCTAAACTCTAAATGGGAGGATCACTGCGCTCGAGGCTGAGCTTGTGAAACTTGAGAATCGCATAATCGAGAAATCGTTGCATGCTGTCTGGAGGACTAACCCCACCGTTGACCTATCCCCTTTTGGGGACTATTCCGTCGAGAAGATTTCTGAGTGGAAGGGTCAAGATGGAGATTTGTAGGTTCCTTTGTACTCAGTCTATGTATGTTATCGTTATGTAATCCCTCGCACTATTTCTCCTTTTTTTTTTTGTTCATCAAACTTAAGGGGCTTTGGTAAGTCCCTCTTATTACTATTGTGCGTGGATTACATATTTTTCCTTGATCTGATGGCGATAATCTTTCTGGTGCACCTTGATTAGACTTGTAAGGACACGTTAACCCGTTGGGTTGTTGGGGTCCTTTTACATTATTTGCGCGCGCTTGTTACTTTTTGCGAGAAGCGTCCTTCTCGTCGTTATACATAGTACTATTTTTTCAAGGGTCCCTTGTAAGACCCTTTTTGGCTAGCTGGCTTAATGGCCGATCTAGACTTATCGGTTGATTCCCTCCTTACAGCCTCACCTCTTGGGGTGTCGGCCTTTAGTTAGAGGTCATCCTTTTAAACTGTTCCCTTGATATTCATAAGGGTAGCTAATCCTTTTGAATATAAGAGATTTATTATTATTATTTTTTACACTCGTGTTGTCATACCCCCCAAGTACCTGGTGAGATTTATCTTGGCAGGGACTTTAGTTGATGCTCGCATAAAGAAGTAAGTAACATACGAAGTGGTGAACAGTTTCAATCATAGCAGTCAGATTACAACGATATATAAATAGATAAAAGGCTTAAATCTACTTGGGAGGTTATCTAGGTAACCTCTTTGATTCTCGTCTACTAAGATAGCATAACCTGCAACAAACTAAACACAGCTACTGCTTGTGCTGGGAGTGGAAGTCTTACTGGTAGTACTTCCTAAGGTGTTCCACATTCCATGCTCGAGGTATGACGGTGCCGTCCATGCGCGCCAGCTTATAGGTGTTTGGTGGTATGTATTGAGTGACTTGGTACGGCCCTTCCTAGTTCGCCCCAAGTACCCCCGCCCCCGGGTCTCACGTGTTGAGGAGTACTTTTCTTAATACCAGGTCGCCTATTCTGAACGTTCTCTCTCGGACCCTCGAGTTGTAATACCTGGTTGCCCGCTGCTGGTATACCGCCACCCTCATTTGCGCCTTTTCCCTTCTCTCTTCCAGCATGTCCAAGCTTTCGGCCATTGCCACATGGTTGACCTGGTCCTCGTATGCCTATATTCTGTGTGGGTTAACCTTCATCTCAATCAGGAGGACAGCCTCACATCCATAAGCTAAGGAGAAAGGGGTCTCTCCAGTGGTAGTGCATGGAGTGGTTCTGTAGGCCCAAAGAACGTTCGGTAACTCCTCGACCCAAGCACCCTTCATCTTCTCTAGCTTTGTTTTTAAGTTTCTCTTTAGGACTTTGTTAATGGCCTCCACCCGCCCATTGGCCTATGGATGCACGACGGCCGAGAAGCTCCTCCTTATGCCCCTTTCCCTACAGTATTTCTCGAACATTCCCCCTTCAAATTGAGTGTCGTTGTCATAAATAATCTTGTAGGGCACTCCGAACCTGCAAACAATGACTTTGTTGACAAAGGTAGTGATATACTTGGTTGTTATCTTCACTAGAGGTTCTATTTCGACCCACTTGGTGAAGTAATCTACGGCTACCACCGCATACTTCGCACCACCTCTCCCTGGGGGGAGGGCGCCAATCAGGTCTATCCCCCAGACAGCGAAGGGCCAAGGGCTGGTCATGCTGGTCAATTCATTCGGGGGTTTTCGGGGGTAGTTTGCATGCCTTTGGCATTTGTCACATTTCCTTGAGAAATAATTAGCATCTCTCTCCATGGAAGGCCAGTAGTACCCTTACCTCATGGCTTTCCGAGCCGTGGATGGTCCACTTGCATGGTTGCCACATTCACCCTCATGTATTTCATATAGCACCTTCATAGCTTATTCCTCATCAACACACCGCAAGAGTGGCACAGAAAACCCCCTCTTGTATAAGACCCCATCTACCAAGGTGTATCGGGCTGCCTTGTAAACTAGTCTCCTAGCCTCCCTCTTGTCTGTTGGCACCACTCCATCCTTCAGATAGTCTATAATCGGGCTAGCCCACGACTCCTTCGGGGCGTTGACCATATGAACGTCTTGATTGGCAATGCTTGGCCTTGGTAAGTATTCTACAGGCACTGATTCGAGGGTATCTCCATCTCTAGTGGAAGCCAGCTTCGCGAGGGCATCAGCATGGGTATTCTTCTCTCTCGGGATTTTCTCTATGCTATATTCCACCAATTTCTCCAAATAGCTTCTTACCCTTTCCAAGTATGCAGCCATCTTGGGTCCCCTCGCTTGGTACTCCCCTTTCACCTAGAATACCACCAACTGTGAATCACTAAAGATCTGTAGATGTGTTTCCTTCAGCCCCTGGACCAATCGCAGTCCTGCCAGAAGCACTTCGTATTCTGCCTCATTGTTCGAGGCTTCGAATCCAAACCGTATTGCGCAGTACATCCTGTGTCCATCGGGTCCAGTCATCACGATGCCTGCTCCAGATCCTCCTTCGTTGGATGCCTCATCAATGTGCTGGATCCATCCCTCAGAACTCCTTGGCTCCTCTTCTGCAACTGACTGCCCCTCTTCTTCACTTCTTCCTCCATTCAGCTGACTAGTGAACTCCACTATGAAGTCTGCGAGTACTTGTCCATTGAGGGAAGCTCTCGGGGTATAAACGATATCGAATTGACTCAACTCGATCGACCATTTCATCAGTCTTCCTGAGGTATCAGGCTTATGTAAGACCTGTCTCAGGGGACTATTAGTGAGAACTTGGATTGCATGGGCATGGAAGTAGGGTCTCAACTTCCTCGAAGCCACCAATAATGCATATGCCAACTTTTCAATCTCAGGGTATCGATTCTTCGCGTCCACCAGCCGCTTGCTGATATAGTACACGAGTCGTTGATGCTTCTTCTCCCCTTTAACCAAAGCCACGCTTACGGCATGTTCGGACACTGCCAAGTACAAGTATAGCTTTTCACCCTTTTCAGGTTTTTCCAACAGGGGTGGCTTCCGCAAGTGCTCCTTCAGCTTGATAAATGCTTCTTCACACTCTTCATCCCAAGCGAAATTTTTGCTCCCTTTTAGGATGTTGAAGAAGGGGAGGAACTTGTCAGTCGACCTCGAGATGAATCTATTAAGGGCCGCTACCCTTTCTGTTAGGCATTGCACCTCCTTCTTATTCTTGGGTGGGCTCATCTCTATCAGGGCCTTTATCTTATCAGGATTAGCCTTGATGCCTCTGGAGTTGACCATGAACCCCAAGAACTTCCCCGAGGATACACCGAAAGTGCATTTGATTGGATTCAGCTTCATTCGATATTTCCTGAATGTGTCAAACATCTCCTCTAGGTCCTTATTGAGCTCTGCGGCATTATGGGTCTTCACCAGCATATCGTCAACATATACCTCCATGTTCCTCCCTATCTGGTTAGCGAAAATCTTGTTGACCAACCTTTGGTAGGTAGCACCCGCGTTCTTTAACCCGAAGGGCATCACCTTGTAACAGTAGAGTCCTTTATCCGTTATAAATGACGTAAGCTCTTCGTCACCTGGGTTCATAGGAATCTGGTTGTACCCAGAGTAGGCATCCATGAAGCTAAATAATTCATGCCCAGTCTTCACATCCACCAGCAGATCTATCCTCGGGAGTGGGAAACTATCCTTAGGACAAGCCTTATTCTGGTTTGAGAAGTCCACGCAGGTCCTTCATTTTCCATTCGGTTTTGGGACCAACACCGAATTTGATACCCATACAGGGTAAAATGACTCGCGGATGAACCCATTGGCCTTCCACTTGTCTACTTCCTCCTTCAAGGCTGCGTACCTCTTTGGGTCCAGCATTCGTCTTTTCTGCCTAACAGGCCTTGCCTCAGGGGAGATATTCAAATGGTGGCACATGACACTAGGATCTATTCCCACCATATCTTCGTGACTCCATGCGAATACATCTAGGTTATCCTTCAAAAACCTTATCAGCCTCTCCTTCACGTCATTCTGAAGACTTTTTCCTACCTTCAATTTTCTCAACGGTTCCTCCATTACTTCAACCTCCTCTATTTCCTCCATAGGTTCCGCCCCTGATTCCTCCACGGTTCTGGGGTCTAGCTCATGCGGGCTTCTTGCGGGTGTACGTGGTGCCTCGTGCATCACCATGGCCATCGGTTCTCGTGGTTTCACAGATGCGCGGAGGGAGGTGTTGTAGCACTCCCTCGCTTCTCTCTATTCTCCTTTCATACTAGCTACTCCTCCGTGAGTTGGGAACTTGACGACCAAGTGATATATGGAAGTTATCGCTTTCAATTCTCTCAGCGATGGTGTCCCCAATACCGCATTGGAAGCTGACACACAATCTACAACGATGAAGTTCGCCATGACTGTAGTCTGTCAGGGTTGCTCCCCCATGGTTAATGCCAATTCGATCATCCCTAGGGGTTGTATCGAATCCCCCGTGAATCCATATAGGAAAGATTGGTAGGGTTTCAAGTGGCGGATGCCCAGCCCCATCTTTTCCAAGGCGGGGCGATACAGGATATCCACTGAGCCGCCATTGTCCACCAGAACCCGATGCACCCGCATATTGGCCAACTGAACCGTCAACACCATAGGGTCATTATGGGGGTAGCGCAACCCCGTGCGTCCTCCTCTGTGAAAGTGATTGAGTCATTTTCTCCCTTAAAGATTTTCAGGGGTCGTTGTTCCAAACTCATGACACAGGGTGGTGGACTTCGCCTGGCTTCTCTAGCGTACCTATCTCGTCCTTTCTAGGAGTCTCCCCCAAACCCCGGACCTCCGAAAATAGTTCTCACTTCTCCCTGAATCTCTGGAGCTCCTCTTTGCGTCTGAGACATCACTGGTTCATCCTCTGACTTCGGCCTTTCTCTCCTGACATATCGGCCCAGGTGTCCCCTGCGGATGAGCTCCTCAATTTCTTCTTTCAAATGAATACACTCTACTGTGGTGTGACCAATATCCTTGTGGTATTGACAGTATCTACTGGGATCCCTCTTGGACCGGTCCTTTCTCATTGGTGGAGGCTTCTTGAAGGGAACCCGCTTTTCGTTGGTGAGGTAGATATGCTCCCTTGTATCCATCAGGTTTGTATAGAAAGTATAAGTCGTTTGCCTATGGTCGCTTCCCCGCTTGGGCTTTCTATGTTGATCATCCCACGACCCTTCGTACGCCCTCTTCTTCTTTGCACCATTCGACCCTTCATTAGTTGGGGGCTTTGCAGTGGACTCACACTTTCCCGCCTTTAAGTTCGCATGGCCATCCTCTACACGAATATACTTCTACACTCTCTCATAGAAGTCATCTAGGTCAGTGACTTCCCTTTTGAGCATATTATCCCACAATTTGCTTCCTGGACGCACCCCTGCAGTGGTGGCCATTTTTAACTCCCTGCGGGTCAAGCTCCCCACTTTGGCTGCTTCCATGTTAAACATGTGGATGTAGCTTTCTAGACTCTCATTTTCGCCCTGTTTTACATTGGCGAGGTTGGTGCCTGGCATTGTATAATCACGCACGGCATGATGTTGTTGGAGAAATTCATCTGAAAACTGTTGCCAAGACCTGATGGATCCCGACCGAAGTCTTTTAAACCATTTGTACGCGGGTCCTTTCAACGTGACTGCGAAACAGTGGCATCTAGCCCCGCTACTAATCCCCCTTAACTTCATCAAGTCATTGAATGCATCCAGATGGTATTTGGGGTCTGTGCTTCCTTCATACGGGGTCATATGAGGCTCCTTGAAGTTGGCTGGGAGTCGGATGGCTTGGATTTCTTTGGTGAAGGGCGATTCATGGTCGAACTCCTCCTCAAGGCTTTGTCCTCCAGATGCGGTGACAATCTTACTTCGCAGGCTCCTCATCTCTATATTGAGTTCTTGCCTCCTCTTCTTCAGGGAGTCTCTCAACATGGACGGGTTGACACCTTCCTTTCCTTTGTCGTCTTGGGGGATAGTAGGAGGGGTAGTCCTCTTATCCACCCTCTTCTTGTTGAGCTCTTCTCGTAGATCCGAGGGCGTCCTCTTTGAGGTGACCTCGATGTCGTTGCGAGAGCCAACCTTGTTCCCTTGCCCTGGCCCCTGGGGTGGCCTCGATGGTCCAGGATGCTCGTGCGGCTTCTCCCTGGGGGTATTACTAGTGGAGTGTCTGGTCCTCCCATCGTCTACCGAGACGGTGGTTTCCTGACCTTTCTCTTTCCTCTTGGGTAGGGTCATGCTTCACTTACCTTGCAACAAGCCATTCAGCACCTCTTGCATGTTCTCCAGGGTGGTCTCCAACCTTTGGTTCTTACGGTGCAGCTCACGTATCTCCTCTTCATAGAAACGAGATTTAGAACTCGAGCTCACGGAATGGACCCAAGGATGTTTATCATGTCTACGCGTCGAAGGGCCCGGGTCCTGCCGGCCGAAGTTCGGTACTTGTGGTGGTTTGGGAGGCGGGAACTCGTCGGCATTCCCGAGTGGTGCGGTAGATATCCTTGGAGGATTCTCAACAGGCGGGATGGCCAGTGATGAGACCTCCCTATCATCCTCGTGAACTTTAGGGTCCCTTGGGGGCTCCATATCCCTGGGAGGAGGAGGATCCTTCATGGAGGCCCTCAGCTGAACTCCGTTAAGGTGGACTTCCACCTCTCGTGGCTCCCTAAGTCGCTTTGAACGTCTCGGCATTTCTTCCTGCTGGGAGTAATGATAGAACAGTATCTTGGTACTTAGTTTCCCACAGATGGCACCAAACTATTGACGGTAAGAACTCGTCAACGATTAAAGGTTACAAAACTTAGATTTCTATGCTACGGTAAGCTTAGAATCAGATGGAAAGAACTTGAATCAACAGAAAAAACCAGAGCAACAATGAAACAAGGATCATGTATTTCTTAAGTCTCTTTCATACCATCAGTTTTCCAACCCCTTAACCTGAGGGGTTAGAGCCTATTTATAGGTGGGCTCTATTGGCCCCTGATACAAACAAGTCCCAGGAGACAGGGATGTATGCAGGTACTCTGATGGTGTAGTGGCTCAGGGCGTAGTGGTGTCTACCCTGATAATGCCAGAGTCGTGGCCTAGGACATAGTAATGTCAGCTCTGGCGTATGGTCGGGGGTGTTCAAGTGGTACCACTACTCTTCGTACAGGTCCGTACGGCCACTACTCCTCAGATGCAGATGACAGGGCTGTGCCTCTGTTCTTTTCATAATCGTATGCCTCGTGTCATTACACGTGTCCTATACCCGGCCGTCCTCATCAATCCCTGTTGATTCCTAATGTTCGCTTGGCGCACCCATTTAGTGTCTCTAAGTGCTCCTCATGCCAATGTCAAGGAGGCTTCAACCTATATGTGTCATGAGAAGCCAAGGCATTAGGAGTCGAGGCTTTCCTATGCAGGTCACATGGAGGCGAGGCTGAAGACACGGGCGGTGCAACGAGGCCCCACCCTCGCATAGCGATGGTGTCTCGCATAGCGAGGCTGAAGACACGAGCAGTGCAACGAGGCCGCACCTTCGCATAGCGAGGGTCTCTCGCATAACGAGGCTGGCCCCCTTCCCCCCGAGTGTAGACGAGGCTCGTGATGTAGACGGTGCAACGAGGCCACATCCTCGCATAGCGAGGCTGCCCCTCTTCCCCCCGGGTGTAGGCGTGGCGAGGCTCGGGACACGGGCGCCGCAACAAGGCCACACCCTCGCACAGCGAGGGTGTCTCGCGTAGCAAGGCTGACCTTCTTCTCCTTTGTGCAGGCAAGGTGAGGCTTGATGCTTGAGGGGATGGGGCGTACGCAGATGGCCAGGCGAGGACCCTCGCATAGCGAGGGTGGCCCTCTTAGCCCAATTCCCTCAACACCATGTGAAGTCCTTGTCCCCTTGTGTGGGCAATAAGTAGCCTTTAGGATGTCTCGTAGTGTAGAGGTTCACTTGTGAATGGAATTCACAAGGGAAGAATTCCCACATTTACAGTACAAGAAAAGAAGGAGCCCTACCGAACTAAAGAACGAGCATATGTTCCAAATGACCGAGGAAGATACTCTAACAACCAAAGCAGATCTTCTAGAAGGTTTGCATTGAAAGGCAATAGAAGTACGAGGAAGACCAATACTCCAGGAAACTCTCAGTTTCCCAATGGTGGAAATAATAAATGAAGAATGGAGCCACTAAGTTGAAGTTTGAACTTCAACAAACAACCAAGGAGAGAAAACAACTATTGGCCGCAGTGCAATAAATGAATTGGCACCACTCAGGCAAGTGCAACAACAACAACTGCTTATCACCTGTGGAAAACCTGGACATTTCTCCAGGCACTGCCTGAATCTTGGTCAGAAGGAAGGGAAAGACCAACCAAAGCAAATTCGAGCTACACTGCGAGTTTATGCACTCACCCAGGGTGATAAAGGAGTGGGGACTTCCGACATGGGGTCAGGTTAGCTTCCTATGGCTAATAACTCAGCATATGCATTGATGGACACTGGTACATCCCTTTCTTTTATTATTTCATCTTATGTTGAGAAGATAGATAGGAAGCCTGAGCCTATGGAAAATGTATGTGGTGTATCCTTACCTTCGGGGGAGGATATGATGGTATAGTGTTGGGTCAGAGCCCTACCAGTCTGGGTAGAAGGTCGGAAGTTGACCGTGGATTTTCTAGTTTTAGATTTACATGAGTACGATTTTATTTTTGGTATGGATTGGCTAACTGTAACGCCCTACTTCCTTAGAGCCATTACTAAGTGAGTTTTTAAGACAAAACAGTGTGCAATGAACTCGCTAACCGAGGTTTTGAAACAAAAGTGTGACTAATTAAAAGTTAAGGCTGTAATCTTAGAAAAATGCGTTGTTTCAATAAAACTTCTAGTATTAAACATTGGGGATCCCAAAATGAGGTTTGAAAACTATTTACATCTTAAAATAAGTTTACAATTGATCAGTTATAAAAATCATAGATTATTACAGCCATTTTCAAATAAACCCCCAACCAAAGCAGTCGGGCAGGCCAAACATGTACGCGCCACTTCACGCTCTCCGTACTCATGGTTGGTTAACTCAGTCTTTGCCCTTACCTGCAACACGGAGCACCCGTGAGCCGAAGCCCAGCAAGAAAACTCATGCAGAACATAACATATGCAAATATACAGTTAATCATATCAGATAGTCCACAGATAAACAAGTCAACCATTAGACTAAGCAAACACGGCCATGCCGCCCCAGAAGCCTTACCGAAGCCTGGGGTATCGGTTCACACCGTAAGGATAACACATGTATCCACCGGGCCCTGCCCTGACTATAGCATCCCATGTGCTAAGTGTTACTTTCGGCCCCGCTGCCGCACCCGGCCTACGCCGCTCTCGGCCCTTGCCGTACATTTTATTATAATCACACATATAGTATAACACAACAACATTCGAACGAATAATAATTCATTTAAGTCTGCATCCTAACATGTCATGCAATATAGGGCCATGCCCGGAAATCATCTCATCATGCAACATGCAATATAGGGCCGTGCCCCGCAATCACACTATGGGCCCATGCCCTATCCTACGGGTGTTATAGTTTTCTTACCTTTCCAATCAATAGCTTAGATCACCTGACTCCTTGAGCACGATCCCACTCGAGCCTTAGCGCACACCTAGGCACAAACATAGGTCAAAGTCAACACTGAACCCCAAGTCCGAATACCTAGCCTCGGGACCAATCCCGAGCCCCCGGGAAGTCCTAAATCCCCAAAACAAAGTGGCGGAATCGAGCCCCGAACCCTAGGTCAAAATCCCTCATCAAAAACCCAAAAATTCACCTCTGTGAACAGTGCAGTGCTACAGCGCTCTAAAGAGGGCGCTGTAGCGCTACAAGCAGAACACTCCCCCCAGAACAGAGGCTAGCGCTACAGCGCCCACTGACTAGCGCTGTAGCGCTAGTTGCAGCCCAGCAGAACCCGAAAATTGCATCTTGCGATTTCCTTCAACCAATTCAACCCCAAACTTGTCCAAACCTTTTCCAAACCCAAAATCAAGCTTATAAACACCTCTCACTCATCCCAAGCTTCCCAAGAACTCAAAACCCAAGCACATTCAACCCAAATCTCAAAATTCACCATGAACAACCCTAAACCCAGAAATTCAATCAACAACAAAGTTAAAAGCTTAGAATTCTTACCATTGATGCAAATTTCGACCTTGATTCAACCCTAGACCTCCTTAGCTTGTTCATCATCAAAGCTTGCCCAGAAATTCCCTAAAATTCCCATCAACTCAGCTCAAAACACAGCTCAAACCATCAAAATCCTTAAAACTGAAATCTCTAAAACTTACCTCAAAAGTTGATGTGTTCTTGCCAAATATTCAAGTCTAACCCAAGATCCTTGATGCTCAGCCTACCATTGCTCTCCACTAAGCTTTGCCCCAAGAAAAACGGAGAGGAATGGTGCAAGAATGCACAAACCGTTCCTTGAGAAACCCCCCCCCCCCCTATTTTCTCTCTTTTCTTTCTTTCCTTTTTTTTTTCTTTCTTTTCTTTTCTTTCTTTCCTTTTTCTTTCTTTTCTTTTCTTTCTTTCCTTCAGCATTCTCACTCTCTAACAATCCCACTCACTATATAAAGCCTTATAAAATCTATCTTTAAAAGTCAAATGACCAAAATGCCCTCCCTATTAACTCTAAGCCCTTCTGTCCAAATAGGGCCATTTTAGTCATTTTACCAAATTCCCGCTAATCCTCAAGTGTCTCTAATATTTCCCGTTGCTTTCCAACACCTGATAAACCACCAAATAAATATCCCCCATCATCAAAATAAATCTCAATCTATTCTCTGAATTCCTGCTTATACCCCCAGGCTCGCCCCGAGCTGGGTATAAATTCCCGCCATGACTTACCGCTAGCCTGCTCACTGGGATCTCCTCAAGTCACAAATCACAGATACACCCACATACCACTGTGGTCTCAACAATCATCACATAACAATGCAGTTATGCCCAACGTGGCCAAAATTACAATTATGCCCTTCTAACACGATCCGGGCCTACATGCATACTAATACACACAGTCATGCATCTCAGATAAACAGATAGTCATATAACATGCTTTAAATCATAACCATGCGTTTAATTCATAAAAATCACACATAAATCCCATCATGCCCCCCTTGGCACGCTAATCAAGGCCCTTAAGCCTTATTAACTAATTTGGGTCGTTACACTAACCAAATACGGGGTGGAGATGAATTGCAAATGAAGAAAGGTAACTTTTAACCTACCTGGTAAAGAACCATTCGTGTTCCAAGGCATAGACCGCGAGAAGAATTTCGCTACAATCTCCACCTTGAAGGCTAGGAGATTATTGGATGATGGATGTATCAGCAATCTGGCGAACGTAATAGACAAGGATAAGGAGTCTAAGCTACAACCAACTAAGGTAGCAGTGGTGTTCAAATTTCTCGAAGTGTTTCTTGAGGATATTCCAGGGATACCCCTAGAAACTGTAGTCAAGTTTGAGATCCAGTTTATTCCAGGAACCGCACCTATTTCAAAGGCATCGTACCAGATGGCATCGACAAAGCTCAAAGAACTGCAAGTACAATTACGAGACTACCTGGACAAAGGATTTATACGACCAAGTCATTCTCCTTAGGGAGCCCCGGTACTATTTGTGAAAAGAAAGACGACTCCATGAGAATGTGTATAGACTACTGCAAACTCAACAAAGTGATGATCAAGAACCGATACCCATTTCGTAGAATTGATGATCTATTCGATCAATTGCAGGGAGCATCGGTATTCTCGAAGATCGACTTGAGATCCGGAAATCAGCAAATGAAGGTCAAGGAATTGGATATTAACAAGACTGCATTTCAAACTCGATATGGCTAATATGAGTTCGTGGTGATGTCTTTTGGACTCACCAATGCGCCCGCGTCATTCTTGGATCTTATGCATAGGGTATTGGGTGAGTATCTAGACAAATTCGTGATCGTATTTATAGACGATATACTCGTATACTTGTGAAACCAGGAAGAACACACCAAGCACCTGGAGTTGATCTTACAACAATTACGCGAGAAAAAGTTGTGCACCAAACTTTCCAAGTGCGAATTTTGGCTGACTCAAGTAAGTTTCCTATGGCACGTGGTGTCAGGAGATGGAATTACATTCGATCCAGCCAAAATCAAAGCGATAAAGCAATGGAGGCCACGAAGAACGCACAAGAAGTTCGCAGTTTCTTGGGCCTGCACAGTATTATAGGCGCTTTGTGGAAGGTTTTTCCAAAATAGTGATGCCTATGACCACATAACCCGAAACAACATCAAATTTGAGTGGATGGACAAGTGCGAACAGAATTTTCAAGAGTTAAAGACCAAATTAACGATTTCCTCTCGTACTCACTATTCGAAAAGGGTACCGAGGGATATGCTATTTATAGCGATGCATCAGGTCAAGGACTCGGAGTCGTACTAATGCATCATGGGAAAGTGATCATGTATGCCTCCCGACAACTGAAAAATTACGAGAAAAACTATCCAACTCACGACTTGGAGTTAGCAGCAGTAGTGTTCGCATTGAAGATCTGGAGACACTATCTCTATGGGATCCACTGCAACATATACATGGATCACAAGAGTCTAAAATATTTCTTCACCCAGAAAGAGTTAAACATGATACAACGGAGGTGGTTAGAATTTTTCAACGATTATGATTGTGATATATTGTACCACCCAAGCAAGGCTAATAAAGTAGCTGACACGTTGAGTCGGTAGCCGATAGCTTATGTAATTTCAGTGAAAGAAATCCCCCAGGAATTACAAACCAATATATGGAAATTGGATTTGGAGATAGTAGTGGGAAGATTGGCAAGGTTATCCTTGAAACCCACGTTCATGGAAAGGGAGATAGCTCGCATATCCGTGGATCCAACGACTGGTGCATGAGACTACGAAAGACATGGGACCAGGGTTTCACATCTCGGAGGATGGAGTGTTGGGTTTCAAGGGTAGGTTATGCTTGCCTAATGATGAGGAGATCAAGAAACAAATCTTTTATGAAGCTCACAATACTCCTTACACTATGCACCTGCGAACGACAAAGATGTATCAGGATCTCAAAATATACTTTCAGTGGGTAGGAATGAAGAGAAAGGTAGCGGAGTACGTGGCACCCTATTTGACGTGTCAACAAACCAAGGTGGAGCATCAGCGACTCGCAGGGTTATTGCAGCCGCTAGAAATCCCTGAGTGGAAATGGGAAATGGTCACCATGGACTTTGTTACCGGGTTACCACACACTTTGAAGGGACACGATGCAATTTGGGGTTATCGTGGATAGATTGACAATATTCGCTCATTTCTTACCCATTAAGACAATAGATAGTGCAGATAAGTTTGTAGACTTGTACATTGTTGAGATAATGCGATTACATGGGGTTCTTATCTCTATAGTGACTTATCATGATGGACGATTTACCTCAGCGTTTTGGAGAAGAATGCAAATTGGATTGGGAACTAAACTTAAGTTTAGTACTTCCTTCCATCCATAGACGGATGGGAAGAGTGAACAAACAATTCAGACCTTGGAAGACATGTTAAGAGCTTGCGTGCTGGATGTGGAGTGGAAATCCATTAATTGAGTTCGCCTACAACAACAGTTACAATGAATCGATCAAGATGGATCTGTACGAGACACTATACAGAAGGAAATGATGATCTACAATCCACTTGCATGAGACCGGTGAGAGGAAATTCTTGGGATCAGAAAAGGTAGACCAAGCTATGGAAGACATTAGATCAATTCATCAAAGGTTGCAGACCTCTATAGATCGACAACGCAAATATGTTGATCGTCGCTGGAGACCATTAGAATTTGATGTTGGGGACAAGGTATTGTAACAGATAGCTCCATTGAGAGGAGCTATGCGGTTCAGGAAAAAAGGCAAGTTACGCCCTAGATACATAGGACCATTTGAGGTTCTAGAACGCATTGGGAAGGCGGCTTACCAACTAGCCCTACCACCCGCATTTTCTAGAGTATGTGCCAACCTTAAGGAAGTACATTAACGACCCCACTCATGTCCGAAGTTATGATAAACTTAGCATAGATCCTGAGCAAAGCTATGAGGAAAAACCGGTTGCGATTTTGGATCGGAAAGACAAGGTGTTAAGGAACAAAACAATTCCTTTGGTAAAGGTACAGTGGTGTAACCACGTCATTGAAGAGACGACCTGGGAGACAAAGCTAAGATGCGAGAGCGGTATCCCCATCTGTTTTGAGTTTTGGGGAAGAAACTTTTATAAATTGTAGGTATTGTAACATCTTGTGTTTTGAATACCCGTTAGTAGCCGGTTGGAACCGGTGAAATATTATGTCAATAAATAATAGTATGTGAAATTATGTTATTCCGTGAATGTTATAGCCATTGTGCTAATTTGGTAAAGGGTTTAGGCCTATGCAAATAAAATTGGTCTTAGACCGAGGGGCAAACCCTAATAACGGAAAAATCTCGGATTAGGTAAAATGAGGAATACTATAGCATAAAAATATTTGGAAATTGGGACTGTATAGTCGAGCCAATAAATTTAAGAAAAATTGATTGAGGATTTAATTCCAATCTACCGAGCTTAAGAATGGAAATTCTTGCGCAAGCCTCTAAGGGAATTTTGGCTAATTTGAGTAAATTACCAAAATTATGTATTATGTGACAAAATTTTATTTTTTGGTCACATTTATTTTATTTTATTTATCTTGGAGATATTTGAAAATTATAGGGTAAAAATTTGGTTAAATTTAGAGAGTGAAATTAACGAAAGGCCCTTGAGTGCATTAAAAGTGAGTTAAAAGGAACAAGGGCATTTTAGTCATTTCCAAAGGTGGAGAGAGTGTATGATGGGCAGCTAGGCTATGCCCTAGGGTACTCAAGTATCTAGAACACCTACCTTAGGAAGTGTAAGAGACTTACCCAACCATTGGCTAAACCCCCAATCATTTCCCTCTTACACGTCCAATCATTATTTTTTTAATATTTTCTTTTCCTCAAGAAAATAGCTCTCTCCATTCCTTCTTCCCATAACCGAAGACCTATTCCCTCCTCACTCTCCATTGCTGCCATTTTTTCTCCAAGAGCAAGATCACTCTCTCCCCATGGAAGAAGGAAGAAACCCAAGAGATATCTAGGCAAGTGTAAGTTTCGAACCTAGTACATTATTTTCCTTCTCTTTTTCTTTCAAACCCAAAATCCTAAGGAGTTTTACTATGCATGCATGTGATTCTAATAGCAATTCATGGCATCGATATTGTGTTCTAGGTCTAAAGGGAAGTTGTTCTAAGAAGATCTCAATATATGAAGCTTTTCGATGTTTTAGTGAGAACAAAGGTAAGGATTTTAGAGTTTTGGTAATTTTTCCACTCATCTCCATCTTCTACTCTAACACTCTTTTAAAAATCTTCATGTGGAATCTTTGGGGCTTGGTTTGAGTGTATAGAATCTGAGAAAGTTTGAAAAACTTAGGAATTTCATCTCCAAGCTAGAACTACAAAGGTAGAGTTTTTGGTTGGTTTTTGCAGTTATTTTTTATTATTGATGTTAGATCTGGTTGTATAGGTTATTTTGTTGGTTTTTGAAGTTTATTTTATGCTTGAAGGTTAGCTTGGTTGATTTCATGCATGCATGTGGCTAGGGTTTCGCTAGTTGTGTTTAGTTTTGCTAGAATGTGTAAAAATGCATGCTGCCAAGTTTTCGTGGTCTGACTTCCAATGGATCAGATCGTACCCTACAACCTCTTTTTTTGGAAATAATTTGTATGGTTGCATATTTCTATAAGATTACTTGAGTTTAGTCTTTGGAAAATCAAAAAAATGTGTATTCAAACCTACGTTATGAATCTTTTGGCATCTTGATGCAATCTAGAAAATTTCTGGGCAGCATGCATTTCCCAGATTGTTTTGAATATTGAACACGTTTTAATGAGCCAGAAGCCATGAAATTTGGTAAAATGTTATTTTAAATATTTATAAGGATCACAGAAAATTTTTAGAGGAAAATGCAAAATGGTTAAAGAGTAATGGTTTTTCAAAGTTTGCCCTATTAATCTGAAAACGAAATTTCTGGGCAGCAAACACTGCCCAGAATTTCTTACAGTTTTGAATGAGTTCTCCTATCCTTAAAATTATGAAAGTTTTAGTGAAAATAAGTTATATAATATTAAAGATCCTGGTAAAATTTCAGAAATAACTGAGCTACGGTGTAAGAGAAATAATTTTTCAAAGAACTCTAAAAATCTGAGAAAAATTATTGGGCAGTAGGCACTGCCCAGATTTCTTTAAATGGTTTAATGGGCTTTGCCATCCCAAAAATTATGAAACTTGGTGAGAAATTTTTTAAGATATGTATCAAGACCCTGGAAATATTTTAGATTAAAATATTTTATGGTTTAAGAGTAGTATATTTTCTAAGTTACCCTAAAAATGGGGGAAAATACTAATTTCGAACCGTAACAAAAAACGAGTTTGGGAAGTTAGTTCTCCTAACCTAAATTGAATTTTGACGTGAGCTTTCGCCTAGTTCCTGTCATTAGGATGCATAATACGTGAATGGGATTTTAAAGGGTTGTGGTTAGAGAACTTAACATAGAATATGAACTTAAAAGCAGGATTTTTATCACGTTAAAATGAATAGTGAAAAAGTTAGGTTCGGAAATGGAAATGAAGTTGTTTTAAAAAAATAGATAAATTTTTGGATATCTAACCAACCCCAAATTAGCTTAAGGTTATGAGAATTCATTTTTACCATTTTCTAAATACGGGGTCCAATTGCCATTTCTTTGAGAAAATGATGTAATAGAGACCCTAGGTTATGGATTAAAGATGGTAAAAATGGGAGTTAGGTTTTATAAAATCGTAAATCAAAAAGTATTATCGTTAACGGATAATAAATTATAAACGGTCGAAACGCGGTATTTTTGGGTAAAAGTGGGTAGTTTTCTAAGATTATGAGTTGTTTAGAACTCCTTTTATAAGTAACCAAAATACGCGTAATACGATTGAGAGAGTCATCTAGAGAAAGAATATTAAAATGCATAGCACAGAGAGCATGTTGCAGTAAGGACGATTTTTCTCAAGAAACTGTAAATTGATTAAAGCAGAATTAGGTCTTATGCACTGTAAAGTGTATAATAGAAATTTTAGTATAGAGTCTCTAAGGGAACTTTATTAAATGTAGCTATCATAGAATATTAGCTATATGAGTATGCCATAGTTTAATCTGAGTACAGTGTATTAACTACAGTAAACGCGAAGGGAAAGTGGATAGTGGAGTTAAAAGATCTAGCTGGGAACTAAGGACTCCGAGTATGTTAGCTTCTCTTTCTTGGCTACAACATGTATATACTATTGTGTGCTTGTAGTAGTAGATTACACTAGTTTTGTTTGGGTCATTAAGACCATGGTATGCTTAATGCCTACTCTTGCAATGCTTTGGCTTTCTGTGACTAAATGGTAAGTAGGTTTGGGTTGGAGCCAGAACCCCAACGTAAAATAGTCCGGGTTGAAGCCAAGACATGGAAAGTATGTAGTCCGGGTTGGAGCTAGGTCATGGTAAGCATATAGTCCGGGTTGAAGCCAGGACAATGGTAAAATAGTGTGGGTTGAAGCCAGGACAATGGTAAAATAGTCTGGGTTGGAGCTAGGACATGGTAAGTATATAGTTCGGGTTGAAGCCAAGACAATGGTAATTGTAACGACCCAAATTTACTAATAAGGCTTAAGGGCCTTGATTAGTGTGCCGGGAGGTCATAGCTGGATTATATGTGATTTAAATTATTAAAAGCATGTTTATATGACTATTTGGATATCTGTGATGCATGACTATGTGTATTAGTATGCATGTAGGCCCTGATTAGATTAGAAGGGCATATTCGTAATTTTGGCCCATTGAGGGCATAAATGTAAATATCTGTGATAAATTGTTGAGAACACATTATTATGTGGATATATTTGTAGCTTGTGACTCGAGGCGATCCTAGTGAGCGGTTTAGCGAAAAAGTCACGGCGGGGATTTATACCCGGCTCGGGGCAAGCCTGGGGCATTTCTGGGAATTTCGGAAATATATTGGAGATTATTTGATATTGAGGAATATAGTTGGTGATTAACTTGGTGTCGGGAAGTAAGCGGTAAATATTAGAGACATTCGAGGAATTAGCAGGAATTGGGCGTAATGACCAAAATGCCCTTAGAATGATTTAATGGCTTAGGATTTATGGGAGGGAAAATTGGTCAATTGAGTTAAAAGAAGGGGTAAGTATTATTTTGCTTTATTGCCTTAGTGGAATGTGTAGAAACCAGTGGAAGTCTGAAAGAAGGATTGAGACAAAGGAAAAGAAAAAAAGAAAGAAGGAAAAACAGAAGTCTTCTTCTCTCTCTATCAATTTGTTTTTCTCTCATCCTTTCTGTTGGATATTGAGGTTGAAATTAAGAGAAATTTAGGCTAAGACTTCATAATTGTCCACTTAATTTGGCTTGAGGATTTAGCAAGAGTAATTCAGTCCATTTGAGGTAAGTTTCAAGGTTGTTTTTCAGTTCCTGGTTTTTGGTGTTGAAGTGGTTTTCTAAGCTGAGTTTCTGTGGGAATTCTAGAGAATTAAGCCTGAGAATTGGAGGAGGTGAAAGCTAAGGAAGTGTGGAAGATAACCTAGGTCGAATTCATCCATCAATGGTAAGAAGTTCTAGCTTTAAGTTCTGAGATTTCTGTTGTTCTGCTGAGTTTTGAGCTTTAAGCTCAACCATGGTGATTTCTTTGTTTTGGGGTGCATGTGATTGAATTTCATATGTTAGGTCATTTGGGGTGAGTTGGAGACGTTGATAGGCTTCGTTTGGGGTATGGTTGAGGTTTGGTTGAGTTTTGGAGAGGTTTGGCTCGGGGAAGTTCGAAGGAAGGAAACCTGAAGTTAGGTTGTGCTGTGACTAGCATTGTAGCGCTAGTCATTGGGTGCTACAGCACTAGGACCTGAAGTTTCAGAGCTTTTTGGCTCTGCTTGTAGTGCTATAGCACCCTCCTTTTGGCGTTGTAGCGCTACCCTGTTTCCAAAAGGGGGTTTTTGCTCGGGGGCTCGGGGTTTGATTCCACCACCCCGTTTGGTGGAATTAGGGCTTCCTGAGGGCTTGGGATTGGTCCCAAGGTTAGGTTTTGGAATTAAAGTTTGGTATGGTTCTAACTTGTGACCGTGACTAGGTGTACACTAAGGCTCGGAAGGGATCGTGCTTGAGGGTTGTCGTCATCAATCAAAGCTACCAGAATCCAAAGGTAAGAAAACCGCACCCAATTATGTGATTGTGTTGGGACTAAGAGCTCCCTATATCTGTATGATGTCATAGATGGTATTAAGCCATGCGACATGTGAGAAATGGCCTAAGAGTGCCGGAATCAATATTTGCGCACAAGGCGCGACTCGGCCACTTGTAGCTGAGGACAGCTTTGTTGGTTTTTATTGATCAAATCAGAGATTATGCGCAGCGGAACAATAATCAAATTGTTAATTTAATCCCATAAAATTTCTAGATCTACTTCTTCACATGCATATATATATTGAATCAAAGACATGAATAGAAAAATTACCTCAGGTCCTTCCTTGCTGCTATCTTTATGTATGGCTAAATCATTGAGATCTCACACCAAGATCTTCCAAAATGTTCTCAGCACACAAAGAACGAGTGTGCGCTCGCTATACAAATAATAGGCAAAAAACTATTTATCAAATGTTCTCAACACATGAGATTTGATAAAGTTTGGACCAAGGTTTTGTGAAGAATAGTGACTTTTGTTTGTGTCACTGTTCTCTTTATCTGAGAGAGATTTCTAGATATTTTTCTATCCCTGAAAAGTTACATTCTGTAAAATTGATATCCTATATTTAATATATCCAATATATTAAAATAAAATCTTAGTTATTTTAAACAATTTGAAAATAACTAATCAGTTATCAGATTTTTGTTTAAATAATAATATTTTAATCAAATTACAATATCTCATTATTTATTTAATATTTAAATAACTAAAATTGTGGAACCTAGAAACTGATCACAGTCTCTTATGCGTGTAGCACAGTGACTGTGCACTGTGCTACGCGTGTACCACATGCCAGTGATGGCATGTGATTTTTCCCAATTTTTATTATTATTTAAATCCCAAAAATAAATTAATTAAAAATTAATTATATTTTTGTTAAATCAAATAATTAATTAATTACACAAAATTAAACAATAATTATGTTTGATACATAGAAAAATATTTTACTTATCACATAAGTCCTTTTTGCCCATTTTTGTATTTACCTTTGTCAGTGATTGTTTGAGCTATTTCGAGGACCATGGACCTATAACATTAAGCTCCAATAAATAAACTAAATAATTAAAATCTTTAATTATAATAGTTAATTTATTAATTCTGATCTTACTCCACTATAAATTCATAATTGCACTATTTATGTTATAGATATACTTTTACAGAAATCTTTTCTTAAGTCGTCCATTGATATAACCATCTTACAATAGTTCAACCCTCTAATTAATTAGTTCATAAATTAGAATGGAAGAATTACCATTTTACCTTTCTAATTTACTTCTTATTCCTTAAGTACCATTAATTCACTAGTGAATAATTAATCTATAATCTAATTATAGATTTGAGCTCAAAATCATTCAGTTCCAGAATTAACCCTTAAGGGAACTAATATACGATCCGTTAGGAAAGATTAGATTCTGTATTGTTGATACATGTTCCCAGCCATCCATGATATTAAATCTCCAAAACAAAATTCATTAGAGTCATTCTTTGAAGAGGCCTTAACGAATGAATCAAAAGATTTAATAAACATGAACAGGAGTTCATGAACACTCAGGATTTAGGTTGATCTATAAATGATCATCAGTTATGATATGAATTACAAGTCTTTATTGTTAAATGGTTTTTGGATAAAGACTTTAATTCATATCGGTCCATGTCATATATAATCATATTATATAAAGCACCTTTATCGAGATGTCGTACCACATCAATAATCTGAATCTAGATTATTTGTATCATTATGATACTCAGTAAACTGTACTTACAACTCCAATTAAAGAATTCCATAACTTTAATTTGTTGTTGTTGACTATTTTTATTCATTCATGTGATCTTAATTCTCTCGTACTAATACAAGATCACATCCTCAATAATGAATATGGAATTTTTCTGATATTTACAAAATTATTCAAACAATAATTTAACAATCTAAATATAACAATAATAATAAACCATTGTATTTATTTATTCACAGAAAAAAAATGTCTTTACATGCTTTTAGGACACACTCCTAACAAGCTTAATATTCACTAAGCTCAGTTTAAGCGGGCAGGAGTCAGTGGGAAAAATAGGGGTGCGACCTAAGAGCGTTGACCCTGATTGTTATATGTGAATTGGTTGTTAATGATAATTGATAAGCTCGGTATGCTGAATGCCTGATTATATGCATGTCTTGGACTGTTGAGTGTATGGTTACACTGTATGAATTATCTAACTATTTGACTGATGATTATGCTCTGTTGTTGTGTTTTCTTGCTGGGCCTTGGCTCACGGGTGCTGCGTGGTGCTGGTAAAGGTAAGGGAAAAGTGGACCAATCGTGAGATGGAGAGCTTTGGGGCTGAATGTACATAACCAGCTGATCGGCTGCCACGGCCGAGGAGTAGTACAGGACGGGAAAAGCCTAAATGTATGTTTTTCCTTTAGAGTGGCTAATAGCTGTACCTTTATCCTGAAATTTTGTAAATTGTCTTTTAACGTTATTACTTTTGGGATCCCATGTAAAAATGTTGGATTATAAGGAATGTAGCTTTTGTGGCCAAAATATTTTGACCCTAGTTCAACTACAGTTTTGGTAACACATTTCTAACTAAATGACTTGATTAGCAAGTCTTACACCTTTATAAACACACAGTTTAACGGTCTTGGCTATCCAGGGCATTACAACTTGGTATTAGAGTCAGGTTGAGAAGATCTGCATTCTGCGACAGCAGGCTCCATCAGGGATTGCTGCCCCTATTATGATGCCCGTAGTGGTACCAGTTGTACAGCTAGTAGAGGTTGGGAATAGATGGGAGCCGTTGTATGAGCGGTTCAGGAAGCAACAGCCCCCAATCTTTAACGGAGGACCTGACCCACTAAAGGGAGAAAAATGGATGACCATGATTTCTACTATCCTAGATTTCATGAGGGTAGAAGGACATGACAGAGTGGCCTGTGCCACATATATGCTGAGAGAGGATGCCCATATCTGGTGGGAATTGGCATCACAGACCAGAGATTCTACTACACTGAGTTAGGAAGGATTCAAGGATCTATTTAGTCAGAAATACTATAATGTTTCCATCAGGGTAGCGAAGGTAAATGAGTTTGTGGGGTTGGTTCAGGGCAACATGATAGTTACAGAATATGCCCTGAATTTTCACAGACTTGCAAAGTTTGCACCAGATCTTGTGCCTACTGATGCAGCTAGGCAGGACAGATTTATCAGAGGTCTTAATGCTATGAGAGCCCGAGATGTGACGATTACAACAGTTCCTGGGGGGACAACTTATGCCCAGGCTGTAGAGAAGGCTCTTACCGCTGAGGAAGCGAAGAATAAGATATGGAGGGAGAGTGCAGCAAGGCGGGAGGGCCGCAGGGTGGTGCCTCCACATTCTGGGTCTAGTAGGGGCAGAGGCCCCAGTGATCTGAAGAGAAAGACCCCTGATGCTTCGACCGTTCCTGGTCCTGATAGGAGAGGGCGGGGTACTCAGGGTGGCCGGCAAGGAGGTGGTGATACATGGAGCACCTATCCTGAGTGCACGAGGTGCAGAAAACACCATCCGGGCAAGTGTCGGGCTAAGGCCTGTTATGTGTGTGGGGTGGTGGGACACCTCAAGAAGGACTGCCCACCAGTGAAGAAAGGAGATGTAGGGAAGGTGTATAGCTTGACTCCAGCTCGAGTGTTCACCCTGACGCAGGCGGAGGCCGAGGCTAGTCCCTCAGTAGTTACAGGTCAGCTTTCTAGTGCTGGCTCTCCTTTTCCTGTATTGATTGACTCTGGTGCTACACATTCGTTTGTTTCTAGTAAGGTAATTGATAGACTGTGTAGACCTAGTGAGTATTATACTTTGGGGTTTGGGGCCATTTTGCCTACAGGAGAACTGGTAGTTTCTTGGAGGTGGATTAGAGCACTGCCAGTGATGGTTGATGGTATGGAATTGTCAGTAGACTTGATTGAGTTGGGTATGGAGGACTTTGATATGATTTTAGGCATGGATTGGTTAGTTAGATACGAATCTACTATTGACTACAGAAAGAAAATGGTGACCTTTCAGCCGGAGGGCGAAGATCCCTTTATCTTTGTGGGAGGGGTGCATGGACCCCGCATACCCATGATATCAGCGTTGAGAGCCAGAGATCTGTTACAAGGAGGATGTATAGGTTTTCTGGCTAATGTGGTAGATACCACTAGGGTGTTTCCAACATGACCGGAGGAGACCAGATTGGTTTGCGAGTTCTTGGATGTGTTTCCTGAGGACTTAGATCGATTGTCACTGCGTAGGGATATTTAGTTTGTTATTGAGTTGGCTCTAGGGACAGAGCCATTGTCGATGGCACCATATAGAATGGCACCGGCAGAACTAAAGGAATTAAAGATACAGTTGCAGGAGCTTCTGGATTTGGGGTTCATCAGGCCTAGTTCTCTCCATGGGGTGCTCCAGTTTTGTTTGTGAAGAAGAAGGTCGGGACTCTGAGAATGTGTATAGACTACAGGGAATTGAAAAAATTGACTATCAAGAATAAGTATCCCCTAACAAGGATTGATGACTTGTTCGATCAGCTGCAGGGTAAGACGGTGTTCTCGAAGATTGATCTTCGATCTGGTTATCACCAGCTGAGGATCAAGGACGAGGACATACCGAAGACGGCCTTCCGAATAAGGTATGGGCACTATGAGTTTCTGGTAATGTCATTTGGTTTGACCAATGCCCCAGCAACCTTTATGGATCTAATGAATAGAGTATTCAAGAACTTTTTGGATCAGTTCGTTATTGTCTTCATCGACAACATCTTAGTGTACTCCAGTTCAGAGGCAGAGCATGAGCAACATCTACGACAGGTTCTACTGAGATTGAAGGAGCATCATTTGTACGCCAAGTGTAAGAAATGTGAATTTTGGCTACCAGAAGTGACATTCCTTTGACATATTGTTGGTGCAGATGGGATTAAGGTGGAGGCAGTTAGGGATTGGCCGAGGCCAAAGAACGCCTCATAGGTGCGAAGGTTTCTTGGGCTAGCGGGTTACTACAGACGGTTCATGGAAGGCTTCTCGAAGATAGCAGCACCGATGACAGAATTGACACGAAAGAATTTGAAGTTCATCTTGTTAGGAGTGTGTCCTAAAAGCATGTAAAGACATTTGTTTTTTCTGCGAATAAATAAATACAATGGTTTAATTCTTATTGTTATATTTAGATTGTTAAATTATTGTTTGAATAATTTTGTAAATATCAGAAAAATTCCATATTCATTATTGAGGTTGTGATCTTGTATTAGTACGAGAGAATTAAGATCACATGAATGAATAAAAATAGTCAACAACAACAAATTAAAGTTATGGAATTCTTTAATTGGAGTTGTAAGTACGGTTTACTGAGTATCATAATGATACAAATAATCTAGATTCGGATTATTGATGTGGTAAGACATCTCGGTAAAGGTGCTTTATATAATATGATTATATATGACATGGACCGATGTGAATTAAAGTCTTTATCCAAAAACCATTTAACAATAAAGACTTGTAATTCATATCATAACAGATGATCATTTATAGATCAACCTAAATCCTGAGTGTTCATGAACTCCTGTTCATATTTATTAAATCTTTTGATTCACTCGTTAAGGTCTCTTCAAAGAATGAGGCTAATGACTTTTGTTTTGGAGATTTAATATCATGGATGGCTGGGAACATGTATCAACAATAAGGAATCTAATCTTTCCTAACGGATCGTATATTAGTTCCCTTAAGGGTTAATTCTGGAACTGAATGATTTTGAGCTCAAATCTATAATTAGATTATAGATTAATTATTCACTAGTGAATTAATGATACTTAAGGAATAAGAAGTAAATTAGAAAGGTTAAATGGTAATTATTCCATTCTAATTTATGAACTAATTAATTAGAGGGTTGAACTATTGCAAGATGGTTATATCTATGGACGACTTAAGAAAAAGATTTCTGTAAAAGTATATCTATAACATAAAGAGTGCAATTCTGAATTTATAGTGGAGTAATATCAGAATTAATAAATTAACTATTATAATTAAAGAGTTTAATTATTTAGTTTCAATTTATTGGATCTTAATGTTATAGGTCCATGGTCCCCGAAATGGCTCAAACAATCACTGTCAAAGGCAAATACAAAAATGGGCAAAAAGGACTTATGTGATAAGTAAAATATTTTTCTATGTATCAAACATAATTATTGATTAATTATGTGTAATTAATTAATTAAGATTTAATTAATTATTTTATTTAACAAAAATATAATTAATTTTGAATTAATTTATTTTTTGGGATTTTTGGTATTTAAATAATAATAAAATTGGGAAAAATCACATGCCTGCACATGCATGTGGTACACGTGTGGGGCAGTTTCACAGGCACTGTGCTACACGCATAAGAGAGAGACTTGGTCTCTTGATTCCACAATTTTAGTTATTTAAATATTAAATAAATAATGAGATATTTTGATTTGATTTAAATATTATTATTTAAACAAAAATCTGATAACTAATCAGTTATTTTGAATTTGTTTAAAATAACAAATATTTTAATATATTGGATATTATTAAATATTGGATATCAGTTTTCACAGAACGTAAGTTTTCAGGGATAGAAAAATATCTAGGATTCTCTCAGAGAAAGAGAACAATGACAAAAACAAAGGTCATTGTTCTTCACAAATCCCAGGTCCAAACCTTATCAAATCTCATGTGATGAGAATATCTGATAAATAGTTATTGCCTATTATTTGTATAGCGAGCCCACACTCGTTCTTTGTGTGACTGAGAACATTTTGGAAGATCTTGGTGTGAGATCTCAAGGATTCAGCCATACGAAAAGATAGCAGCAAGGAAGGACCTGAGGTAATGTTTCTATTCTTGTCCTTGATTCAATATATATATGAGTGTGAAGAAGTAGATCTAGAAATCTTATGGGATTAATCTGAAAATTTGATTGTTGTTCTGCTGCGCATAATCTCTGATTTGATCAATAAAAACCAACACATCTAGTCAGACAAGTGTGAGAACAGTTTCCAAGAATTGAAGCGACGACTTATTACCGCGCCTGTGTTGAGTCTTCCTTCGGGGGAAGGGAAGTTTGTTGTCTACTACGATGCGTTGAGGTTGGATTTAGGCTGTGTGTTGATGTAGAATGAGAAGGCCATAGCTTATGCATCACGACAGAAGTAGGAATATGAGCAGCAGTATCCTCCCCATGATTTGGAGTTAGCAGCGCTGGTATTCGCACTGAAGGTTTGGCGGCATTACCTATATGGGGAGAAGTGTGAGATATACACCGATCACAAGAGCTTGAAGTACTTCTTCACACAGAAGGACCTGAACATGAGGCAGAGACGTTGGCTAGAGTTGGTGAAAGACTATGATTGTGATATTCTTTACCATCCGGGGAAAGCCAATGTTGTGGCGGATGCATTGAGCTGGAGAGGCCCAGGTCAGTTATATAGTTCCACCCAGATCTCGAGAGAGTTAGCTGATGAGATGGTCAGAACGGGGATATAATTATTGGTGGTCCATTTGGCCAATATTAATTTGCAGTCGACCCTTCTAGAGCGGATTACAGAAGGCCAATAGGTAGATGCTCAGTTACAGGAGGTTAGAGAGAATGTCTTAGCGGAAGTAGCTAAGGACTATTCTAGTTTTTAGGTTGGTTTGCTTCGGTATCAAGAGTGGATTTGTGTTCCAGCTAATGAGGGGATCAAACGAGAGATATTGGATGAGTCACATATGATGTCGTACTCACTTCATCCGGATACCACGAAGATGTACCAGGATCTACAGACGTTATATTGGTGGCCCAAGATGAAGAAGGATGTGGTGGAGTACGTAGCCAGATGTTTAACTTTCCAGCAGGTGAAGGCTTAGCATCAGCAACCAGCAGGGTTGCTTCAGCCTTTGGGTATTCCTGAGTGGAAATGGAAGGATATTACGATGGATTTTGTGGGAGATTTACCCAGAATAGTAGAGCTTCATGACTCAGTGTGGGTGATAGTGGACAGATACACCAAGTCAGCCCATTTTCTTCCAGTGAGGTCAACATATACTGTGGATTAGTATGCACGGTTGTGTGTGAGGGAGATCATACGTCTCCATGGGGTTCCTAAGTCTATAGTGTCAGACCGGGATCCTATCTTTACCTCCAAGTTTTGGGGTAGTCTGCAGAAGGCTATGGGAACTCAGTTAAAGTTTAGCACAGCCTTTCATCCTCAGACTGACGGACAGTCTGAGAGGACGATTCATGTATTGGAGGATATGCTTCAAGTGTGTGTGATCGATTTTGAGGGATCTTAGAGTAAGTATCTTCCGTTGATGGAGTTTTCATACAACAATAGTTACCAATCAACGATTGAAGTGGCTCCCTACGAGATGTTATATGGGAGGAAATGTAGATCACCCATTCATTAGGATGAAATGGGTGAGAGGAAGTATTTGGGACCGGATATGGTTCAGAAGACGAATGAAGCTATAGAGAAGATCCGAGCTAGGATGCTCGCCTCACAAAGCAGACAGAAAAGCTACGCTGATCCCAAGCGTAGAGACGTGGAGTTCCAGGTTGGGTACCACATATTTCTCCGAGTATCACCACTGCAAAGGGTGAGGAGGTTTGGAAAGAAGGGCAAGCTAAGCCCTAGGTTCATCGGACCCTTTGAGATCCTGGAAAGGATCGGTCAGGTGGCTTACAGGTTAACCTTGCCACCATCGTTGTCAGGAGTCCATGACGTATTCCATGTTTCTATGCTCCGGAAGTACATCTCAGATGCGATACATGTGTTGAGGTATGAAGACTTGGAATTTCAGACAGATTTAGCTTATAAGGAGCAACTTGTTCAGATTTTGGATCAGAAGGATAAAGTACTATGGAATAAAACAATTCCTCTAGTTAAATTATTGTGGAGGAATAGTAGGGTCGAAGAAGCGACCTGGGAGCTTTAGTCAGCGATGCGGGATTAGTATCATGAATTATTCAGGTAAATTTCGAGGATGAAATTCTCATTAGGAGGGGATAGTTGTAACGACCCGAATTTACTAATAAGGTTTAAGGGCCTTGATTAGTGTGCTGGGAGGGATAATTGGATTATATGTGATTTAAATGATTAAAAGCATGTTTATATGACTATTTGGATATCTGTGATGCATGACTATGTGTATTAGTATGCATGTAGGCCCTGATTAGGTTAGAAGGGCATATTCGTAATTTTGGCCCATTGAGGACATAAATGTAAATATCTGTGATAAATTGTTGAGACCACATTATTATGTGGATATATTTGTAGCTTGTGACTCGAGGCGATCCTAGTGAGCGGTTTAGCGAAAAAGTCACGGCGGAGATTTATACCCGGCTCGGGGCGAGCCTGGGGGTATTTCTGGGAATTTAGGAAATATATTAGAGATTATTTGATATTGAGGAATATAGTTGGTGATTAAATAGGTGTCAGGAAGTAAGCGGTAAATATTAGAGACATTCGAGGAATTAGTGGGAATTGGGCGTAATGACCAAAATGCCCTTAGAATGATTTAATGGCTTAGGATTTATGGGAGGGCAAATTGGTCATTTGAGTTAAAAGAAGGGACAAGTATTATTTTGATTTATTGCCTTAGTGGAATGTGTAGAAAGCAGTGGAAGTCTAAAAGAAGGATTGAGACAAAGGAAAAGAAAAAAAGAAAGAAGGAAAAACAGAAGTCTTCTTCACTCTCTATCGATTTGTTTTTCTCTCATCCTTTCTGCTAGAGATTGAGGCTGAAATTAAGAGGAATTTAGGCTAAGACTTCATAATTGGCCCCTTGATTTGGCTTGAGAAGTTAGAAAGAGTAATTCAGTCCATTTGAGGTAAGTTTCAAGGTTGTTTTTCAATTCCTGGTTTTTGGTGTTGAAGTGGTTTTCTAAGCTGAGTTTCTGTGGGAATTCTAGGGAATTAAGCCTAAGGATTTGAGGAGGTGAAAGCTAAGGAAGTGTGGAAAATAACCTAGGTGGAATTCATCCATCAAAGGTAAGAAGTTCTAGCTTTAAGTTATGAGATTTCTGTTGTTCTGCTGAATTTTGAGCTTTAAGCTCAACCATGGTGTTTTCTTTATTTTGGGGTGCATGTGATTGAATTTCATATGGTTAGGTCATTTGGGGTGAGATGGAGATGTCGATAGGCTTGCTTTGGGGTATGGTTGAGGTTTAGTTGAGTTTTGGAGAGGTTTGGCTAGGGGAAGTTCGAAGGAAAGAAACTTGAAGTTGGGTTGTGCTGTGACTAATGCTGTAGCGCTAGTCATTTGGCACTACAGCGCTAGGCCCTGAAGTTTCAGAGCTTTTTGGCTCTGCTTGTAGCGCTATAGCGCCCTCCTTATGCGTTGTAGCGCTACCCTGTTTCCAGAAGGGGGTTTTTGGGATATCTCTTAGGGTTTTTGCCCGGGGGCTCGGGGTTTGATTCCACCACCCCGTTTGCTTGAGGGTTGTCATCATCGATCAAAGCTACCGAAATCCAAATGTAAGAAAACATCACCCAATGATGTGATTGTGTTGGGACTAAGAGCTCCCTATATCTGTATGATGTCATAGATGGTATTATGCCATGGGACATGTGAGAAACGGCCTAAGAGTGCTGGAATAAATATTTGCGCACAGGGTGCGACTCGGCCACTGGTAACTGAGAACAGCTTAATATTCTCTAAGCTCGGTTTAAGTGGGTCGGAGTCAGTGGGATAAATAGGAGGTGCGACCTAAGAGCGTTGACCCTGATTGTTAAATGTGAATTGGTTGTTAATGATAATTGATAAGCTTTGTATGTTGAATGCCTGATTATATGCATGTCTTGGACTGTTGAGTGTATGGTTACACTGTATGAATTATCTGACTGTTTGACTGATGAATATGCTCTTGTTGACCCTGAATTTGGTCAACTGACATGGAGTCAAAATACGCTTAACGTGGATGAATGCGTTGAAAAGAACGTGATGACGAAAATAATAAGAACACGATATTTTATAGTGGTTCGGCCCCAGGATCTGGTAATAACCTACGTCCACGTAGATTGTTATTGATGTGAGAATCAAAGGAGTGATCAAAGAACTAGGGTTCAATGAGTTTCACTAACCTCTAAAGAACAATACAATATCTCAAATAGAATTACGCTAGTCTCAAATAATTCGAAAGCCAAAAGTCCCTTCCTTGAGCTATCTTTCTCTATTTATAGGCTCAAGGGGGATTACATGAATCTGTTACAGATATTCTCTCCTAAATAATCGGATACTCAGGAGATTGTGGGAGTCAATTTCGGGATTTACCAAGATCTTTATAGAAACATCATGAAGCATGCGGAACCTGCGACCAAGCTGGTCGCAGGTAAACTTCGGCTGTTTACTGCTTATAATTTGTCTTCTGGTCGATATCCTAGCAGAGTTCCTCCAAGTGTCAGCCACGTGTCCAGGAATCACTTGCCACGTCATCTACGCCAGTTTTTTGGATAACATTTTCCCCCCAAGTTTATTTATTACGAGCAATAAATAAACTTTTGAGGAAATGACCCTTCGGTGACCCCGCCATACGTGTTAGAACCCTTCTTCTGTTCTTGACAAGAGCAACCTACTCTTGTCTAATCATGACTTTTCGCTTCCCCAGTAATAATTCGACGACTATCTCTTTTCCCCATACTTCGAAAAAGGGGAAGCTGATGATTAATCCCTTTTAATGCCATAGACAAAACTTATATATAACATCTCCGAAGTTCTCTTTTTCTTTCTACGCACGCCATTACTCTTTCAAGAAACCCTAAAACCAGAGCTTCCATTTTCTTCCGGAGACCGTCCTTCTGCATTTTCAAGACTCAGCCCGAGAGTTCCTTGATCTCCGAAAACTCTTACCAATTTCCACGACCTTCTTTCTGGTAAGTCTTGGAATCTTTATGTTTCATATTTTTGTAATGCATGTTTTTGTATGTTGACTGTTGAGTTCATCTATTTCTGGGTTGAGATGCTTGTCAGTAGAATGTCTTGTGGGTGAAAAAAGTTACGAGTTAGTTTGATAGTTGAGATCATACTTTTTAGGACGTAAAACGAAGTAAGAGTTCAATTTTTAGGCCAGTCGAAAAAAATAGTTTTTTCCCGCCCTAAGGGGAGTTGAAAAAGATTTTATGAAAAACTTTTTGCTTTCACCCTTTGATCCGTGTCTCAAACTATTCGTATGGAAAATTTTAGCTTTTTGTTAGAATGCTGCTATATAAAACCTTAACTTTTATACTCGACCAGCGTTATTATAAAAACTTTCAAAAATTCTCTATCCTCACCTCCCCATTCTTCTGTTTGCAGACTTTAATGCCAGATTTGTGGGGAGGTGAACGGCCCATCGACGATGATCTTCCTGCCCAGCTGCTCGAAGGCGAAGAACAATTGTCCGACCGAGTTTCCGAAATCCCATTTTAACAATCTTCTTCTAGACCTCGTCCATCACCTCCTCAAATGGCCCGTTCTAAATCGTTAGGCAAGAAAAGACCCGACTCCGAAGATAGCCCAAACTCTCCTGCCCAGCCTGATTCACAGGCTAGGGTTCCTTCGACCAGTGGTCGAGAAAATCCCGCTCCTGACCCTAATATCCAAATCAGAGCCCGCCCTCGTCATCAAAATATTCCTGATGTCGAGTGGTATCTCTCCCCGACCAGCCAAGTGACTCCTCAGATGCTTACCAACTACCTCAAGAAGCATCCTCTCACAGGGGTCAATCTCAAAATTCCTGCTGCAGACCAAAGGGCTAACCTTCCCGGAGGTGTATACAGTGCTTGGTCTAGGTATCATATAGAGGCGGGGGCTACCCTCCCTCTACATCCTTTTTATCAGGGGGTGGCCAACTATTTTGGTGTCGCCCCCTTCCAAATTACTCCGAATGGATATAGAATGCTGGCCGCACTCTATATCCTGTACAAACTTAAAAAATGGCCAGAACCTACCCCCCATGAGGTCAATTATCTCTTCGACCTCAAGTCCAACCCTCAACAATATGGGACGGGCTTCTTCCATCTTTGTCACCAGGAGACAAACCGGACGTTCCTGAGTGACACTACACACATATCCAACGTGGGGCAGTACAGCAAGGAGTACTTCCTCACTCCGGACATGACCAGCAACAACCTGGCCTTCACTCGAGGAGGTAAGTGTTGTTTTTACTGGTCGATACTTTTCATCAGCGAATTTCCCTTCATTTTTCTTAAAGTACACTTTGTCTTTCAGGCCCATGGTTACGTCCGACCCCAACACCAGACATGGTGTTGAGGTCCACCGCATTGGCCAGGATGACAGACGCAGAAAAAAGCGTCAAGTCCCTGGTCACTGATGAAAATCTGAGGCTATCCGGCCTCCTGGCTCCTCTCCATGAAACAAGAGGGCCTGTGGTAGAAGATACCACTACCGAGGGGGATCCCAAGCAGCAACCCCCTGCGTCACCTCCACGAAGGAGGCCGACGGGGGTTACAATCAGGGAACCCATAGGCAATCCTTCCGCAGAAAGGCCTTCTGCACCTCAAGGCAAGGGGAAACAAAAGGCAACAAAATCTATTGTGGACTTGGGGGAATCATCTGATGAAAATGGTACAGTTATTTCGCTTTTAAATAGCTTGCCAATTCCCTGTCACTTTTTTGACGGGGAGGGCAACTTTACGTATACTCCAAATCTAGGGCCAGACTTCTTCGTGCCAGATAGTGAGTGTGTGACTAATAGAGTCAATAGTATAGCGACCAGTAGTTGTAGCTCGGTTATTAAACTTTGTGACCTCTTTCCTGTTTTATCAAGAGTTTTTATCTGCCTTTATCTTACCATTTGCATATGTTTACTTGTATGCAGATATGGCCACTACCAACGTCTTCGATTTATATCAGACTAAGGAGGAAGTAGAAGTCCCTCTGGTTCGGCGAAAGACGTCCAGGAGGCATAACGGCAAATCGAGCCAAGGACCTCCTGCCAAGAAGGGTCGAACAGAAGATCCTTCCAAGGACGTGCCAACTGGGCAAACTTCTGCCCAGCCTTCGGTTCCTATTGAGAAGGAAACCCCGCCTACTACGAGGAACCCTCCACCTGCAGCCGCCAAAGAACAAACCCAGCGGGACGAAGCTCTTGGGGCCAAACTTTTGAACCGCGCCTTGCGAGCAGCCAAGGACCGCCTTTCACACATCGTGAGGTACGACCGTTGCAAGGATACGATGGCTGAGGCAGAGAATATGGGGGTCGACCAAATTCTGAACAGGGCCCTAAAAGAAATGGCCAGCGTAAGCATTTCTTATCTCTTTGGCTTCCGTCTTTTATTCTTGGCAACAGACTCTAACTTTATCTCTTATCCACAGGCCTTGTTGACTGCAACTGCTGCTCGTACCCGTGCCCAAGCTACCATCGACCAGGCTCGGGCAAAGGCCATCGAGAGGTACCAGGCGAAAGCTGCTGAGGAGCTTCAGGCTGCAGAAGCCAGGCATGCTGGGGAGTTGGAGGTGGTTACCCAGCAGAAGGATGCTGCGGTGGCAAAGCTGGCGGAGGTCGAAGCTTCAAAGGCAGCTTTGAGGAAGCAGAGGGAGGAGTACCAGGAGGCCAGCCGAGTCCAATATCGCGAATGCAAGAGACTCAAAGAGGAGCTTCTTGCCATGGACAAGTCCATGGCTGCTCTTGAGAGCCAAATAGAGCAACTAAAGCTTGCCAATGCCAAAGATCTAGAAAGGTACAAGAATGCGACGCTTCGGTGCTTTTATGACTTCTGGAAACACAACCAGGGCGCCAACTTTGACTACCTTTTAGAAGATGTCAGGAATGCTGAGCTGGCTCGCTGCACTGTTCGATTGGTTGAAGAAGAGGAAAGAGCAAGGATCCTTGCCTCCCCAAGCATCTCTGGCGCAGAGGAAGGAGGAGTCATTGAGGATACGACCAATCAGAATGTTGATAAAGACCCTCCTGCTCCTAATGCTTCTTGAACTTTTTATATATATATATATATTCTTTCTTTAATTACACGACCTACCGGTCGTGATGTAAAGACTATATCTTTTTTGAATTTGCTGCATGGGCAGCAAACTTTCCTTTTATTTGAACAGTTACATCCAAGCAGTGATGCTTGCGGTGTAAAAGACTACATTATAATGTTATAATATTTTCATTTACTATAACATATGTCCGTATGACCGAACTTAGCATAGTACTTTGGTTTGATTTAATAAAATATAAATTTTGAAAAATACTCTAAGTACCTTAGCATGCTTTCACTCATTTTGTTCATATGTTTACATACCTCATGGTACGCTTTGCTATCGATGTGCCTTATATGCCCCCCAAGTGATCGAGGAGCTTTAGGTCCTGGGTCACTTGCCTTGACCATGACCTGTTCGAACATTTCTACGCTGTAGGAAACGTAATACTTATACTACAGCAAAACAACACACGTAATGAACAAATACTTGTAAACATAAATTTACAAAGGTTGGCAAGAATGGCTGGCTGCGCACAGTCCCTTATAATCTCGTACTAAAAATGGACTAAACATGTCTTTACGAGTGATCCTAAAAAAGGATCTTACATATATAAGCGATTAGCCATACAACGTGGCTAATCCTTTTAGCAAAACTTGTAAAAAGTAAAATTTAATACAAGCCAGTCCTTTAAAAAGGAATGTTCACTGATAATACTTGTGCAGGTGTTCTCCATTCCAATAACGTGGAACGAGATCTCCATTTAGGCGTGCAAGTTTGTAGGTGCCCGGGTGAAGGACTTCTTCAATCTGGTAAGGTCCTTCCCAATTAGGTCCGAGTACTCCAGCAGTGGGGTCGCGGGTATTCAAGAAAACTCGTCGTAGCACCAAGTCACCGACGTTGAATTTTCTTTCTTTTACTTTTGAGTTAAAGTACTGGGCGACCTTTTGCTGGTACGCAGCAACTCGGAGTTGGGCTTTCTCCCGTATCTCGTCAATTGAGTCTAGGGACTCCATCATTAGTTGGTTGTTCTGGTCCTGGTCGTATGTTATGCGTCGATGTGAGGGGGGATCTAACTCGACAGGTAACATAGCCTCATATCCGTAGGCTAAGGAAAATGGGGTATGACCTGTCACTGTTCGGTGAGACGTTCTATATGACCAGAGGACTTCAGGCAGCTGCTCTGGCCATGCTCCTTTAGCGTCTTCAAGCCTCTTCTTCAGGGTGTCCTTAAGAGTTTTATTCACGGCCTCTACTTGCCCGTTTGCTTGTGGATGCGCTACTGAAGAAAAGCTTTTAATAATCCCGTGCCTTTCGCAGAAGTCGGTGAATAAGTCGCTGTCAAATTGGGTTTCGTTGTCTGAAACAATCTTTCGGGGCAAACCATACCGACAAACAATGTTTTTGATGATGAAGTCAAGAACTTTCTTGGTCGTTATGGCAGCGAGTGGTTCAGCCTCGGCCCATTTGGTGAAGTAGTCAACTACCACAACTGCGTACTTTACTCCGCCTTTTCCCGTTGGCAGGGATCCAATCAAATATATCCCCCATACTACAAAAGGCCACGGGCTCTGCATCTGTTTCAACTCGTTTGGAGCTGCTCGTGGGATTTTGGAGAACCTTTGACATTTATCGCATCTTCGTACAAACTCCATTGAATCTTCGTTCATAGTCGGCCAGAAGTAGCCTTGCCTTAGAATCTTTTTCGCCAAACTCTGCCCCCCAGTGTGATCTCCGCAGAAGCCTTCATGCACTTCTTTCATTAGTTCCTTAGCTTTTTCTGGTGTAACACATCTGAGTAGTGGCAATGAATATCCTCTCCTGTACATAACACCATCGACCAGTATGTACCTAGCGGCCTGCCTTTGCAGAGTTCTGGCCTTGTTTCTATCTGTTGGTAGCACACCATTTGTCAGATACTCCAAGTAAGGCGCCATCCATGTATCTTCCATTCGGACTTCCATATTGGCTTCAATTGCTCGTATGCCTAGCTCGCTTAATCTTTCTACTGGCACAATGTTCAATGTGTCAGCATCTTTCGCGCTTGCGAGTTTGGCTAAGGCATCTGCATTCGAATTCTGATCCCGCGGTATTTGCTGGAGGGTATACTTCGTGAACTGGGCTAGCAAGTCTCTAGTTTTATTCAAGTAGGCCATCATTTTTAGGCCTCGTGCTTGATATTCCCCTAGAACTTGATTCACTACCAGCTATGAATCACTGTAAATATCAAGCGTCTTTATGCTCATGTCTTTCGCCATTCTCAATCCAGCGAGGAGTGCTTCGTATTCGGCTTCATTATTTGACGCGGTGAAGTCGAACCTGATGGCGCAGTGAAATCGATGCCCTTCCGGCGTTATCAATATCACTCCCGCTCCTGCATGGGATTCGTTGGACGACCCATCCGTGAATAACCTCCACGAAGGAGCTTTCTCTTGAGGCTCAGGCGCACTAGGTTGTTCGCACTACTCGCTGTCTGGGAGTTCGGTGAACTCTGCAATAAGATCAGCCAAAACTTGTCCTTTTACTGCTGCTCACGGTGAATATGTGATGTCGAACTGCCCTAGTTCGACTGCCCATTTTAATAATCGCCCAGTCGCCTCTGGTTTTTGGAGGACTTGCCGAAGGGGCTGGTCAGTTAAAACTGTGATAGGGTGGGCTTGGAAGTAAGGACGTAGCTTCCTTGAGGCCAGGATTAAACAGTATGCTAACCTTTCGATGGGTGGATATCTCAGTTCTTCTCCGATCAGCCTCTTGCTTACATAGTAAACCGCTTTCTGTACGCCTTCCTCCTCTCGCACTAGTACCGCACTCGAAGCAACTTCCATGATCGCCAGGTAAATGAACAAAGTTTCTCCTTCTATCGGCTTGGATAAAACGGGAGGCTGTGCCATATGTGCTTTCAAGGCCTGAAAAGCTTGCTCACAGTCCCCTGTCCATTCGAACTTCTTATTGCCTTTAAGTAGATTGAAAAAAGGGACGCATTTGTCTGTTGATTTTGAAATAAATCTACTTAGGGCTGCAATCCTCCCGGTTAAACTTTGTACATCTTTGATCTTTTCTGGCAATTTCATGTCGATCAGGGCTTTTATCTTGTCGGGGTTGGCCTCGATTCCTCTTGAATTTACAATGAACCCCAAAAACTTCCCTGATCCAACTCCGAAGGAACATTTGAGAGGATTAAGTTTCATATGGTACTTGTTCAATACATCAAAACATTCTTGTAAATCCTTCACATGTCCTTCTGCCTTCTTAGACTTTACCAGCATGTCGTCCACGTACACCTCCATGTTTATCCCGATTAATTCTTTAAACATGTGGTTAACTAACCGCTGGTAAGTCGCACCTGCGTTTTTCAGTCCGAAGGGCATTACTTTATAGCAGTATAAGCCCGTATCAGTCCGAAAGCTGGTGTGATCCTCGTCAGGGGGATGCATGCTAATCTGATTGTAGCCTGAATATGCATCCATGAAGGAGAGGATCTCGTGTCCTGTAGTAGCATCGACCCACTGGTCGATTCTGGGGAGTGGGAAGCAATCTTTTGGGTAGGCTTTATTGAGGTCAATAAAATCTACGCAGATTCGCCATTTGCCGTTAGGCTTGGGAACCAGCACTGGATTGGAGACCCATGATGGATAAAACGCCACCCTGATGAACCCATTCTCCTTTAACCTTTCAACTTCTTCTTTTAAGGCTCTTGATCGATCTTTATCGAGCAACCTTCTTTTTTGTTGCACGGGTGGAAAAGTCTTGTCTATATTCAGGACATGGCTGATAACCGCATGGTCTAACCTAGCCATGTCTTTGTGCGACCAGGCAAAGACCTCCTGGTTCTTTTGCAAAAATTCCACTAGTGCAAGCTTCGTGGTTGGTTGTAGGTTTTTCCCAACCTTCACGACTCTGGCCGGGTCTTTTTCATCGAGTTGGACCTCTTCCAGGTCCTCGACGGGTCCAACGTTCTCTTCAAAATCCCCAAAGCAAGGATCTAGATCTCTATCCTCACTTTGGGCAACACCCTATTTGGTGACTTCATCACCGGATTGGGCTTGTGTATCAATTGCCATCTGCAACCTATCTGAGGTAGTGCTCTTTGATGTTCCCTTTTTTGCCTTCGTGACTGAGGCGTTATAGCACTCTCTGGCCTCCCTCTGGTTTCCCAATACGCGTCCTACCTCTGCGTCTGTCAGAAATTTCATGGCTAAGTGCCACATAGAGGTGACAGCCTGTAGGTCTACCAGTATAGGCCTCCCAATGACGGCATTGTACGCCGAAGGACAGTCAACTACTATAAAAGTAGCGAGTAATGTCCTGGTAGCAGGCGTTGTACCTGTCATCACTGGTAGTCTGATTGATCCTGCGGGGGCAAGTCCCTCACCAGAGAAGCCATATATTGTCTGGTTGCAGGGCTCCAGGTCCTTAACGGACAACTTCATGCGTTCCAGCGAAGACTTATACAGGATATTCACCGAACTTCCTGTATCGACCAACACTCTCTTCACCATCATGTTGGCCATTTGGATATCCACGACCAGCGGATCGGAATGTGGGAACCGGACATGTTGGGCATCGCTATCAGAGAAGGTTATCTCACCCTCTTCTGATCGAGCCTTTTTTGGCGCGCAGTCCTCCACAGTCATCATCTCGATGTCCTGGTCGTGGCGCAGAGTCCGAGCGTATCGTTCCCTGGCCTTTCCGCTGTTTCCGGCGAGGTGCGGGCCTCCACAAATGGTTAACAGTGTGCCAGTCACGGGGGCAGGCTGCAAAGGTGGCGAGCGTTGGCGTGTGGGCGCTTGCTCGTTGCCATCTGGAGCTTCTCGTTGGGAATTTCCCAAGGCCCATACGTATCTTCTCAAGTGTCCTTGTCTAATAAGGAACTCGATTTCATCCTTCAGTTGGTTGCATTCGTTGGTGTCATGTCCGTAGTCGTTATGATAACGACAGAACTTGGTAGTGTTTCTTTTCGAAATATCCTTTCGAATGGGGGGCAGGCTTCTTATAAGGCACAATAGAACTCGTGGCCTGATAAACCTCTCCCCGAGACTCAACTAGGGCAGTGTAGTTAGTGAACCAAGGTTCATAATGGTTACCCTTGGCTCGTTTATTGTCGGAGGTGGAAGGCTCATTGTGTGGCTGTTTTCCACCATTCTTGCCATTGCCGTTGTCGTTCCCGTTGCCCTTGCCGTTGCCGTTAGGTTTAGACCCATTGGCGGCTTTGGCGGGCTTGGCAGCCTTCTTATCCTTGCCTGGAGGCTTTCCATCGTCGGCAATGGCATCTTCGAGCTTGATGTAACGATCAGCCCGGTCCAAGAATTCCTGGGTAGTTCTGACTCCATCTTTTCGGAGGCTCTTCCAGAGAGGGGTGCGACACCTAACCCCTGCGGTTATGGCCATCATTTTGCCTTTGTCCCCCACCATTTTCGCTCCAGCAGCTGCTCGCATAAATCGCTGGATGTAGTCCTTAAGCGATTCTCCATCCTGCTAGCGTATTTCAACCAGCTGGTTTGCCTCGGTCGGATGCACACGACCTGCGTAAAACTGTCCGTAAAACTCCTTTACGAACATCTCCCAGGAAACTATGCTTGCAGGAGGGAACTTAAAAAACCATTCCTGCGCGACATCAGAAAGTGTTGCGGGGAAGATCCTGCACCGAGCATCTTCAGACACTTTCTAAATGTCCATTTGTATCTCAAACTTATTGACGTGAGATACCGGGTCACCATATCCATCAAAGTTCGGAAGCGTAGGTATTTTAAACTTGCTAGGAGTCTCTGTCATAGCTATCCTCTGGACGAAAGGAGTGCCTTTCCTCCTGTCGTGATCAATGTGAGATGTTCTTCCCCCGACCAGCTATTGCACCGCCTGGTTAAGGGCATCTATCTGGGCCTGCACAGCGACGGGAATCGCTGTGGCTTCTGTTGCTGGGGGGATGTTCTCGCCATGCCGTTCACGGCGATCGTTGAGTACATCTCTCAAGTCCTCGTCTCTTCTCTGCTGCTCGCTAGCTCCGAGCCGGTTGAAGACATTATTTTGCCTGGGTTGCCCCCCAGCGTCCCGTCTGCCGAGTTGGTCATCTTGATGTGGTTGGCTCCTGTTTCCACCTCTTTCGTCATTCCTTCGACCGGCATTTCCTCTGCCGGAATCGGCTTCATCATAAGCATTGCCACCTCTGAACCGTGATTGGCTGTGACGGGATCGACTATTCCCTCGATTTCCTTCCCGGGCTGAAACGTCCCGAGCGTTAGAGGGTGGCCTGCATTGGTCGTTAGGTCCCCGTGCATTATCATGCCTTGGGGGACCTCGGACCGTAGAGCCTAACTCTGAGTTCCTCCTGTTACCAGGAGGATGCTGTCCTCTGTTCGGAAGGTTCGGCTCGTCGCCCCTATGGCGTCTAGGACTACGAGGCTACTGCCCGGTCCTATTCTGCCTCTGCTGCGGGGGATTTCCACGACCAGCTTGGGAAGGAGGTTGTGCCTCAGGGTCTCCTAGATGGACATCGTCCTGAGGCGCTGGTGGCTGCTCGGGCCTTTGTGGGCTCGAGGGTTGGATAGGCGGACTAGGATTGGGACTCCTGTGGGGTGGCCCATTCGTAGGTTGATCAGGCTATGAGGCAGGTGTAGCCTGATTCCTATCTAATTGCAAGGCTGCCTCGAGGGCTGCCATGGCTTCGGTCTGGCAACGGTCCATCTCCGCCTGCCTCTCACTTAACTCAGCGCGCTGGCGTTCAATCTCTTGCTGCTGCCGCGCCATGATTTCGGCAGCACTTTCCTGACTGGCCCTCAGATTGGCCACCTCTTCATGCAACGCCCCCAGAGTACTCTTCAGCGTCGCGTCATCCATTTCTTCCTCCTCAAAGTCCAAATGTGGCTCATCCTCAACCACGCTTACAGGAGGAGGAGGAGGAGGAGGAGGCGGATTTGATGGTGCAGCGGCGGCCGCCTGTCCAGTTTTCCTTGCAGTTTTCGCCATTGGTTTTCTCAATGGTGATATATCAAGCTCTCAATGAAAGCACCAGAATGTTGACCCTGAATTTGGTCAACTGACACGGAGTCAAAATACGCTTGACGTGGATGAATGCGTTGAAAAGAACGTGATGACGAAAATAATAAGAACACGATATTTTATAGTGGTTCGGCTCCAGGATCTGGTAATAACCTACATCCACTTAGATTGTTATTGATGTGAGAATCAAAGGAGTGATCAAAGAACTAGGGTTCAATGAGTTTCACTAACCTCTGAAGAACAATACAATATCTCAAATAGAATTACTCTAGTCTCAAATAATTTGAAAGCCAAACGTCCCTTCCTTGAGCTATCTTTCTCTATTTATAGGCTCAAGGGGGATTACATGAATCTGTTACAAATATTCTCTCCTAAATAATCGGATACTCAGGAGATTGTGGGAGTCAATTTCGGGATTTACCAAGAACTTTATAGAAACATCATGAAGCATGCGGAACCTGCGACCAAGCTGGTCGCAGGTAAACTTCGGCTGTTTACTGCTTATAATTTGTCTTCTGGTCGATATCCTAGCAGAGTTCCTCCAAGTGCCAACCACGTGTCCGGGAATCACTTGCCACGTCATCTACGCCAGTTTTTTGGATAACAGCTCTGTTGTTGTGTTTTCTTGTTGGGCCTTGGCTCACGAGTCCTACGTGGTGCAGATAAAGGCAAGGGAAAAGTGGACCAGTCTTGAGATGGAGAGCTTTGGGGCTGAATGTACATAGCCAGCTGATCGGCCACCACGGCCGAGAAGTAGTACAGGACGGGAAAAGCCTAAATGTCTATTTTTCCCTTAGAGTGGCTAGTAGCTGTACCTTTATCCTGAAATTTTGTAAACTGTCTTTTAACGTTATTACTTTTGGGATCCCATGTAAAAATGTTTGATTATATGAAATGTAGCTTTTGTGGCCAAAATCTTTTAACCCTAGTTCAACTACAGTTTTGGTAACACATTTCTAACTAAATGACTTGATTAGCAAGTCTTGCACCTTTATAAACACACAGTGTAACAGTCTTAGCTATCCAGGGCGTTATAGTAATATAGTCCAAGCTGGAGCCAGGACAATGGTAATAAAGTCCGGGTGGGAGACAGGACATTGACGATGGAATGGGGTTGAGGCCCGCATCCCATGCTGATAATTTAATTGCTTAGTCATGATGTGTGTTAAATATATTTAAATATTTTGAGAAAATTCTGAGTGCAGGATATTATGATATGAGTGATATATTGTATGTTTTACGAATTTTTGGAGTGCGGGTTAACATTCTATGTGTGAACTTGGTTGTTAGTTACTACAAGAGTATTTATTTCGAATATGTTTTTATATCTTGAATGTGTGGGATTTTCTTAATGCAGGTGGTTTTGATATGTATAAACATTGGTTGTTGGGCACAACCAATGTGCTTAATTTTCTGTTAGGACTATTATTGAGAATTGTATAATAGGGTTTGAATTCATCCAATACCCTAATGACCGATAGCGGTAACTACTTTAGGGAAACCTGTTACTATGTTTAGTATATTTGTGTGCAAGGATATTCTAACTAAGTGTTTTCGCTTACCTAGTTGTTTCATGTTGTAGGTAAGTGCAAAAGCAAAGTGGAGCAGTGAGCGCCGGATTCTGCTTGTGGACATGTACATGTGGCCCGACCTGGGGAGGTTTTTGATGGATCACCTTTTTGAAAAGAAAAGGCTGGAAGTTGTTATTTCTTTTGGGATAATTGTTTTTTTATAACTCTATGGAAGAGTGGTTGTATTTATGTTTACTAAACTAAAAGTGTGCAAACACGATCTTTTAAAAGTTTTTTACAGTGCAAAAATTAAAATAACTAGTAGAAAAATTTACTAACTATGAGAAAAAGTTCATTTATTTTCTTACAACTCCCCGTCAATGGTGAAAAAATTTGATGAAAAAAAATGGTATGTTTTAAAATGTAAATCGCAAGCGCGCGAATTGTGTATATAGAATAGTGATCGTGTAAGCAAGGATGTCGAATGAAAGGGAATTTACTAAAAGAAAAAAGAAACTCTTTTAAACCAAAATTAAATGAACTCTAACCTAGCTCGAAAGATTGATAAGATTTTGTGTCAAGAAAATAAAATAAAAGATAGAAAATAAATATATTTAAGACAAGAAAAATAATTAAGTTATGATTTGGAAACAAGTTTTAAAAGAAAGATTATTAAGATACTAGAATCCACAAAATGTAAGTTTAATAATATTTATTACTATATTGATTCCTAAGTTTTATTGATAGTTAAAATAAATCAAACTATCATTTTCAAAATAGATTAATAATTTAAGCACAAATTATTTCTAAAAAAAAGATAGGATTTTTTTTCTTCACTTTTCAAAAATATAATTTCAAAGTATTTAATATGAAACAACTTAATGAAACAATAAAAAATCAAATAACATTATTTGTAAGGAAAAACATAATAATTTTGTTCTAAGCAATGGATGTGTGCAATTTAATTATACATCTTAATCAAAGAATACTATGTTTTCCAAGATGAAGAACAAAGTCTAATATTATCTAACAATCCAAAATACAATATATTAAAGATGAAAGACAGGTATGAAGAATAAAAATTCTATAAACTTTGTTGATTTACAATGGAAGTCAACATACAATAATAAATACTATCTAGTTACAAGTTGTTTCATCATGATCTTAATAATGTTATGAAAATGATTAGAAGCACATAACTAGAATAGAAAACAACTTACAAAAGAAATACATACTTGGTACAAAATGTTCTTCCAAAAGAAAGAGAGAAAATGTAGACAAAGTGTAGAAAAGATAATAGTAACCAAATGTGAAGAACCCCAAAATGCTCTTGAAATTACATATTTATAGCCAAAATAAAGTGTCAAAATAATCAATTTAATAAAAAGATGTCTTAAGCCATGTCAAGGTAAATTTTGGGGTGTAATAAGGGATTCGGTCGTAAAATATGTAAGAAAGTTGGGTAAAAATATAGCATTTTTGGACTTTAATGGCAAGTGAGAAAATAGACAGGTGGATGGGCTGGTGAGAGGCACACGGGCTTGGGCTGGCTCAATTGGGCTCACGTGGGAGTAGGCCTAGGCGCAAGGGGCTACAGCTGGAAAATGAAGCAGGCGGGCTGGGAGGCGCATGGGCCTGGGCTCGCGTCAACTGGTTCACATGAAAGAGAAGTTGTTGGTGGGATGGGCTTTGCGTTTGAGAGAACTGAGCAGCATGAAATGCAAATGGGCCCAAGGTTATACTATTGCACAGAAATGGAAAGTGGCACTATAGCAGATACAGTACTATAAGGGAATTTTTCAAAAATATGGCTTTTATACCATTAATGTGCAAAAATATGGGAGTTATACTTTTCTTAATTTGTATGGGAAATTTATTAAAGAAAAAGTTAAAGTATGGGAAACACAATTAGTAGCTAACTAAAATATGGAAATATAACATATTTTTATCATAGTTATGTTTTTTCTTTGATTTTGAAGGTAATTTTATTTTTATTTTTTTCCATCCTTTTTTTATTATTTATGATTTTTTTTTCATTTTTCTTTTTTTTTTCCTACCAATTTTTTCCTTCATCTTTTTTTCTTTCCATTTTTTCATTCTTCTTCCTTTTTTTTTCATTTATCTATTTTTTTCTTTCATTTGTATTGTTTTGTTTTTTTTTCATATTTTTTCAGTTTTTTTTTTCATTCTATTTTTTCTTCATTTTTGTATTTATTATTTTCTCCTTCCATTTTTTTTTCTTTTTTCACACATATGAGCTTTTTTTTCATTTTTTTTACCAATTTTTTCATTCATATTTTTTTTCTATTCATTTTTTCATTATTTTTCTTCTTCTTCTTCTTTTCATTCTTATTTATTCATATATTTTTTTTCATTCATCATTTCTTTTGTTTTTTTTCATTTTTGTACTTATTCTTTTCTCATTCTATTTCTTTTTTTTCTTTTTTTGTCATACATATATTTTAACATTACATAACTATTCTACTATTTTTTTATTTATTATCTTTTATTATTGTAATTTTTTTATAGTTTTTCCACTATATGTAAAAAAAATTCAAATCAATTTTTTCAGCATTTTCTTTTTACTGTAATACTTATAGGATTACTAAAATTTGGAAATAAAACTAATATGAAAACGTGAATGGGTAACTGGTTACCTTCACATTCTTTGTGTGTATATTTTTAGGGTAACTGGTTACTTTCACATTCTGGTGTGTGTATATTTATGGTTTCTTTATGGTAACTAGTTACTTATGTTACTAAAATCATAGTTACTTCTTCTTCCTTTTTTAATGAAGTGTTCTTCCATTTTTTTCCTTTAAAATTGATGTTTCTTTTCATATTTAATATGAGTAACTCGTCATCCCTCTTAGGTAACTGGTTACCCCTCTTATGAAAGAAAGTTACTCATCTTAGGATAACTGGTTACCCCTCCTGGTGCATGTTATTTAACCTAGCTCTAGGATTTTTTTTTTAAGATCAATCAAGTAACTGGTTACCCTACCCAAGATTTGAAAAAAAAAACGTACAATCTTAAAAAAAACATGTTTATAATAAATAAATAATAATTTTAAAACAATTCATATTACAAAAAAAAAAATTGCAAAACAACCAAAGAAAAATTTAATATAAAATTAGAAATATAAAAACAATATAAAAAAACAAATAACCTAAAAAAATAATAATCAAATTACAAACATACCCTTCCAAATTTGATTAAGAGTAAAACTATGGCATAAACCAACTTTTATACAAAAATATGGGAAAATAAACCCATAAAAGTGAAAATTCTTAAAAAAAGCCATAGATTAACTTTTTTTGAAAAAAGCCATATTTTTGCACATTCTATTAAAAATCCCATATAAAATGTAATTTTCTCGTACTATAAAGCATATACTGTAGCTTGGACCTTGTACCGTGTATAGTGTAGCGAGCGGGCCTTTGACAACTTTTGATCTTCCAATTGTAGAAATATCATTTTTTTGCTTGCATTCTTTTGAATGCCAATATAACATTAATTCTTCCTCAACTCTCTATTTTATTAAACACACTTACAACAAGAGAAATTAAACAACTTACAAATAAATAAATTAAAACAAATTAAATACCAAAAACATACAAAAAAATCTATAAAAATCAAATAAGACTACTAAATTCAAAATTAATTATAAACTTGACAAATCAATTAAATACTCAAGAAATCAACAATAATTAGCTTATAAAATATGGTAAAATAACTATATTTTGTAGAGTTATCATTATTGTTACATCTCCTTCTCTCACTCGCTATTTTAGAATATGTGTTTTCTCAAAACATTTATGCTTTTTAATTAAATTAAACCAATTAATTTACCAAATGATATTCTAATAATTACTAATCTCATTAAGTATTTAAATATTAAACAAAATTTAATACAACTACTAAATGGACCCTTAAATTATCTAGTCTATATTTGCTCTAATTATTAAGAATATCATTTGTCTATATAATAAAATTAATTATCAAATAAATTTGAAATTAAATCTTTAAAATCAATTATCCACCTTTTACTAGATTAAAGTACATTTATTATATGATTCATCAAATAAAAGCATATAATCAAATAGGACGTTCATAATTAAAACATGTTGTTACTCGTATGAGATGTGTGTTTTAATTAAATATTGTGTAGGTGATATGTATGGCATGTTACAATGCATGACAATGCTATTAACCACATTTAATACATGCATATATTTAAATAAATAAATATAGTAAATAAATAAATGCGAACCAATTTTTTTGGGTATTTCTAAAAAAATACAACACTTGCAATAATTACAAAATAAAAAACTAGGTTTCATATAGAATCTCCATCAGCATCTTGTGGGCCTTCTACTATTTTTATGCTATCAAGCCCAATTTTAGTTATAAATAACTTTAATAATTTTTAAACAATCCTTTAAAATTATTAAACTTGGCTAGTTAAAGCCCAACTAGCTATTTAGGCCTATTTTGAATTCAGGCAACTTAAATCAAAATTTAATTATAATTTTAAAATATTATTAACATTTGGGCCAAGCCTAGAAATTCAAGGAAATGTCCAACTGCCCTAGGGCTCTTGTGAGGAGCCAAGGATTGGAAATGTGCAATTTCTGGCTTGGCGTGGTGTGGGCTGCTCAAAAACAACCTACAAACCACAACCATGGGAAACGCGCGGCTAGGGTGCGCCAAGGGCACTAGCTGGGACACAGGCAGGGATGTTGGGCGCGCGGCAAGGGACGTCAAAGCACCTGGGGCATGGCAAGGGCTCGGTGCTGGCACCTGATGCATCTGGTGCGCTTGCTTCGCCAGGGAGGTGTGCCTAGGGGTTCTTGGTGCCATGGGGCAGGTGCTCATGGGGCTCGCAATCACAACTTTTGAAAGAAAAAATTCAATTGTAGAAAATTAAATTACAAAAAATCATATGCCTCAAATGGCTTACATTTTTGTACATCAAGAAATTTTTTTAAGAACAATTGTGAAACCCAAAACACCTTATAATTAACAACTCTTAAGAACAAACATTCATCAAAGAAACATCCATCCATTCATTGCATATTACAATAACATAAGAATGCATATTTTAACCAACACAACAATTAATGTATGCAAAGGTTAATGACAACTCTAGTACCAATTGTTGTAAATCGATTTACCACGTGCGCAGCAGAATGCATGGGGTGGTGGGCCCAAGAGATTTTTTTTAAAAAAATATTTAAACAATCTTTAAATAACTGGATCCATTAACATGCGTACATTAATCAATGACATAGAAAAGATAAGGAATTTTACCGGTTGAAGAACTACCAAGATTCATCGCTATCTTTTAATATCTCTAATGAACATCCAAATCGTTAGCAGTCTCCAAAATACTCAAACCAAGATCTGCCAATATGATTCTATACACCTCAAGACGCAAGCGGGTACGTAGAGTTATGGTGACAATTTTAGTGATTCACAAGATATTCTCAACCCATGAGATCTTGGAATTTTCAGGTCTAAGATAATTTTCAAGCTTTGAGAAGAAAAAATACGATATCTTTTTCTCTCTTTGAAAACGTAAAAAATTTGGAAGTCTCTAGAAACTCTTTTCATTAGATATTTTTATAAATGAATTAAAATTAAAATTTTAAAATTTTAAATTCAAACTATAAAACAATTATTAAATAATAAATTAAAAAAATAAAAATGTCCAAGATTGGGTCTTGGAAGTTGTTACATTTCCAATTTCAGGGCATGTGTCTTATCAAATTTTTTTATTATTATTATTCAATAATCTCTTTATTAAAAAATAATAAAAATATCTTAAATCTCATAATTAACCTTATCAACTTAATATTTTAATTATTGAATAAATTTTAAACCAATTCAAATCCAATTTGAATTTTCTGATTTATTTTTTTCACATTATTTAAATAAATAAAACTAATTAATTCAAAATTAATTATTTATATAAATTTCAAAAATTACAATTATTATTAAAAAAAATTATTTTTTGAAAATTTAATTAATTTTGAAAATAAATCAATTAATTTCAAAAAACAATAGATTAATTAATATCGAAAAAGAATAAATTAATTAATCAAATTAATCTCAATTACATATTTGCACTTGAAGAACAAATTTCTTCCAAATATGTCATTTCACTGATTTTTTCACTGTTTCAACTCTTACATTAAATAGATTTGATAGAGCCATCTCGGGAACCGATGGACCTATTATTTCAAGCTCCAATAAATTTAGATTATTAATAAAAACTCTATAATATTATAATTTTAATTTATTAATCTCAATATTATTTCACTAAAAATATGAGACTGCGCTCTTGTAATTATAGACATTTATTGATTGAGTACTTTTTAAATATAAAAAAGTTCATCGATTTAATTATTACATACAAATTAATCATCTATTAATGGTTCATAATTAAAGTAGGGATAAGATCATCATTTTACCTCTTTAATTATTTTTTGTTTCCTTAAGTACCATTAACGTTACTAGTGAAGGTTAATTCATAAACTCATTTATGAATTTTAGCTCAATATCCTTTCAATTCCAAAAGTTAACCCCTAAGAGAACCGTTAGTCAATTCCTCTCTGAAATGTATAGATTCCGTATTTGTATACTATGTCCCTAGCCATGGATATCAATGAGTCCCCAAAACAAAGGTTTTCAACTTTATCATTTTGACAAACCATAACAAGTGAATCAAAGGACTCAAATGACATAAACACGAGTTCATAATAACTTCAGGATTAAACTCATTATGTGTACGATCATCTTATTGATATGTTCAATTAATATAATGGTATTCAATTAAGTATTAATAACATATCGGGTCCAGTTCTTGTATAACCACACTATACAAAGTACTCCACCCTACTACATCGGTATTTTGAATCTAGATTACATCTATTAATAATACTAGTGAATCGTACTGACAGTATTTAATCCAAAGATCTCATATAACTTTGTTTTACTGTGAACTATTTAAATTCATTCCTTACAATCTTAATTCTCTTGTACCACTCCAAGATTGTATTTACAATAACGAGTTTAGGAATTCTCTGATATTCATATAATATTATTCAAATAATAATAAATAATCAATATATGAAAAAATTCATCTTAATCATTTATTTCATAGAACATTGTCCAATACATGTGCTTTCAAGGGCACCATTCCCAACACAACGACCTAGCTCGAGCCTAGTCGGGGGAAGCAGCCAGCACTTCTGGCCAAGGTGGCCATGGTCTTGACAATAACCAAGTTGTTGCTTGCTTCATGCTAGGACGACATGACTCGAGGAAGATCGTGACCAGACACCCTAAGGATCCAGATAAAAATGTCACCATACAATAGTGTGTCGACCTTTTAGTTCCCCGATACGACCAAAGCCTCCCTTCTAGGACTATTATGGTAAATAATACTTTAAATATTAAGAGTGTCATTTTCCAGCAATACAACACCTATATTCTCCCTTGAATCATATTGTCCCCTAGGACACTCTTTTCTTGTCTCTAACCATGTAATGTATGACCCGAGCTTAGAGAATGAGCTCGAGCCTTGAAACGTGCCAAAGATCATTCCGCCTGAGTCTCCTCCCAACCTGGTCTTCCTCGACCTAACCAGTCCTCAGTCAGTTAGACCAGTTCTCATTCGAGATCTAATTATGGTAGACTCCTCCACTAGATCTACGAGTAGGGCCATTATTCTTTACTTATTTTTTTCAAGTTTGGTTAATGTTTCTCTAGCCCTCTTTGGTTATTTGTAGAAGAAGTCATGAGCGATCTGACTGCTGCCATCAGCTCCAGCCCTACTGTCAAAAAGGCCAAGATGATAAAAAAACATCTCTAAGGCTGGAGGTTCATCTACTAAGACACAACCTAAGGGCAAGGACCTACCCTCTTCTCTTCCCAGAGCTCAGATAGAGATCGTAGTCACGGTCAAAGATGATCCTCCTCCAGCTCTGCTAGCTATTCCTCCTACTGCTCCATTGGTCTCTATCCCAGCTCCACATGTGGAGTTGGGAAAGTTCACGGCTGCCACCGAGGTTCAGTCCAGGCCTTGACTAGTGATGTTGTGGGCCACATCGACCAGCTAACTGAGTGCAAGCTAGACAAGATAGATACCTCAGCTCCTCAAGACGTGATGCGCTCGACTATAGAGATGCACTTGATGGTAAATTTTTCATCTTTACAAAGTTCATTTTTTTTATTGATTGCATGCTCCATAATTTGTTTAACCTTTGATTACATTTCCTTTGACAAGTGTTCCCAACCCAGCTTCGAGCATGAGTCATGATAGAAGCTAAGCTAGATCGAGTCGCGAAGAGGAATGTTGAGCTCAAGAAGGAGAAGGTTGATCTCGAGGGGATGTATCACCAACTCTAGGAGATGAACTCCATGCTCGGAGAGGCATACTCCAAGCTCTACGCGGAACTTGATACATCTTGTACCAACGAGAAAAGCGCCAAAGAACAGGCCCTCAAGGTGATCAACGCTTGAGATGAACTTCAAGCTCAGGTTTACAACCACCAAGCCAAGCTACATTCAGCAGTGGAGCACATGTTTTATTAGGTCTAATGTTTTAATCAGGACGTCGATTTCTCCTTCCTTGAGGTGGAGCTATCGGATCGTTATCACGCCAAATTCACGGACCGCCTGGCCAAAGAATCCACGGAGACCGTGGAGACATCTAAAGTTGTAGGTGATGGCAGGGAGAACGAGGTGTCATCTCAAGGTCAAGCTAGGACCCAAAGTTGAAGAGGAACCTCTTTGATTTTTGTATTTTTTTTATTATTTACTTCTAGGACTTTTAATGCCCCTTGTAATCAAGCTCTAAAGGCTAAGACAATTTTCCAATTTGGCTTTGTTTTTATTCGAGGTTAATATTGTAACGCCCTACTTCCTTAGAGCCATTACCAGGTGAGTTTAAAAACGTGCTTTCAACTTGCTAATCAAGGTTTTAGATCAAACAGTGTGATTAAGCTATAAACAACAGAAAGAAAAAAACTTTAGAAAATAATAATTTCCATAGAAAAACTTAAAAGCTTTACACTTGGGATCCCAAAATACAGCTTACAAATATTTACAACGTATAAACTGAACCAAGTCGACTAGACGACAAAAATCTAGGTTTCTTTACAATCATCTCCCAAAATCCTCTGGCTGTGGCAGCCAGGCTAGCCAAACATGTACACGCCGCCTCACGCCTGCTGTACTCATGGTTAGTTGACCTTTTCTTTACCCTTACCTGCACCACAGAGCATCTGTGAGTCGAAGCCCAGCAAGAAAACCCACAACAGATAACATATGCAACACATATGACATGGATATAAACAGGCCACCAATGGGCTAAACACATACGGCCTAGCCGTCCCAAGCATTTACCAAGCCCTGGGTTCGCAGACCACACCGTGAGGATATCCCAGGTATCCTTTTAGGGACCTGCCCTGACAACTCGCACTCTACGTGCTCAGCGCTGCTCCCGGCCCTTTGCCATTCTCGGCCTTGCACCCAACGTGCCCAACGCTGTTCCCGGCCTCTCGCCATTCTCGGTCCACACCATTCCCGGCTCTAGCCGATCATTCACATCATAATATTCATAGCATAGCAAGCAAGTACAGAATTCTAGCATAGTCAGTTAAAGGGCAACGCCCCGCAGTTCTAACATATTGGGCTCGGTCCTGCATATCAATTCTATTCAAATACATTGGGATCAGCCTTGCACACAAGCTTTATGGGAACAAGGGTTTTCTTACATGAGTTCCGAGCTTTTTGAGCACCGATGCCCCGAGCACAGTCCTCTAACGTGAGTGTAACGCCCTACTACCTTAGAGCCGTTACATAGTGATTTTAAAATAGAAATCGTGCTTTTGGACTGACTCTATGTGGTTTCTAAAACCAAAAGTGTGAATAAACCAGAACTCTAAGGCTGTACTCTTTGAAAATGTTTAGTTTCATTGAAAGCATTAAGTATCAACATCTGGGATCCCAAAAATAAGGTTTACAAAATATTTACAAATCAAAAATAGATTTACACCAGGTTAACTATCAAAAGAATGAGTTAATACAGCCATAAACAAAATGCCCCCAACCAAAGCAGTCGGGCAGGCCGAACATGTACGCGCCGCCCCCACGCTCTCCATACTCATGGCTGGTTGACTGACTTCTTGCTTTTACCTGCCACACAGAGCACCCGTGAGCCGAAGCCCAGCAAGAAAACCCAAATAGTACATAACATATGCATAGTATATAGCTGACATAATCCACTGATAAACAGGAAAACCATCAGACTAAACAAGCACGGCCATGCCGCCCCAGAGGCCTTACCAAAGCCTGGGGTCTCGGTCCTCACCATAAGGATATCTCATGTATCCCTTCGGTCCCACCCTAGCTATAGCATCCCATGTGCTGAGTGTTACTTCCGGCCCCAAGGCCGTACCCGGCCTTTGCCGCTCTCGGCCTTAGCCGTTCCTTTCATTATAATTGCACGCATAATACATTTCGAAATTATCATTCAAACATATAATAATTCATTCAAGGTCATACATTTGCAAGTAAAACAATCTAGGGCCATGCCCTGCAATAACACTGTGGGCCCATGCCCTAATCCCGGGTGTTACGGTTTTCTTACCTTTAAGTTCGATGGCCTTGATCAACCTGACTCCTTGAGCACGATCCTACTCGAGCCCTAGCGCTTACCTAAGCAAAATCCATAAGTCAAAGTCATTACCAAACCTCGAGTCCAAAACCTAGCCTCGGGACCAATCCCGAGCCCCTGGGAAGTCCTAGATCCCCAAAACAAAGTGGCGGAATCGAGCCCCGAACCCTAGGTCAAAATCCCTTCACAAAAACCCAAAAATCCCCTCTATGAACAGTGCAGCGCTACAGCGCTCAAAAGAGGGCGCTGTAGCGCTACAAGCAGAACCACCCCATCAGAATCAGGGGCTAGCGCTACAGCGCCCCCTGACTAGCACTGTAGCGGTAGTTGCAGCCAGACCAAACCCAAAATCGCATCTTGCGATTTCCTTCTACCATTTCAACCCCAAACTTGTCCAAACCTTTTCCAAACCCAAAAACAAACATATCCACACCACACACTCATCCCAAGCATCCCAAGAACTCAATCCCAAGCTCAAGCAACCGAAAACTCAAAATCTACCATGATGAACCCAAAAACCAGAAATTCACTCAAACAACAAAGATAAGGTCTTAGAAATCATACCGTGGGTGGAATTTCGACCTTGAATTGAACCCTAGACCTCCTTAGCTTGCTCCTTTACAACCTTGACCTGATTTCCCCAAAATCCCCATCCATTTAGCTCAAAAACACAGTTCAAACCAGTCAAGCCCTAAAACAGAAATCCCCAAGAACTTACCTCAAATTTCTGATGTGATCTTGCTAATCCCTTGCCAATCCTCAAGTCTAGCTTAGGATCCTTGATGCTCAGCCTACCCTAGCTCTCTATTGAGCTTAACTCCAAGAAAAAAATGAAGGAAATTGGTTGGGAGAGCCACAAACCGTTCTTGGAACAAACCCTTCAGCTTTTCTCTCTTTTCCTTTCTCTTCCTTCTTTCTTTCTTTTCAACCTATAACTCTTTTTTTTTTCTACAAAATCCACCAAGTATAAAGCCCCCTTTTACTTATCTCTAACAAGCCTAAAGACCAAAATGCCCTCCCTTAATAATTCTAAACCTTTAAGCCCATAAAGGGGAATTTTAGTCATATTACCCAAATTCCCACTAATTCCTCAAGTGTTCCTAATAATTCCCGCTCGCTACCCAATACCTGATTAATCATCAAATATACATTCCTCATCATCAATATTAACCTCAATATATATATCCCAAATTCTCATTTAAACTCCCCAGGCTTAACCCAAGCCGGGTATAGATTCCCGCTTTGACTTTTCCGCTAACCCGCTCATTCTAGGATCGTCTCGAGTCATAGATCACAGATAACAACACAGTCATCCCCAAAATGGCCAAATTACAAATATGCTCAATCAGGTCTACATGCATACTAATTCACATAGTCATGCATCACAAATAATCAAATAGTCATATAACGTGCATTAAATCATAATCATGCATTAAACTCATTAAAGTCACACACAGAATCCCATTATGCCCTCCAGGCACGCTACTCAAGGCCCTTAAGCCTTAATAGCGAATTTGGGTCGTTACAGTGAGCTTCGCCGAAACCCTAGTCACAACACATTAACAATGTCCATCCATCAAATTCTAATCCACTAAATAACTTCGAGCCATAACCCTAACCTCCGGAACCTTGAATTCTATCAATCCGGGTGATAAAATCCATCCCGAGCCTTACCCTTTGAGTTCCCAAGCCTAAAATTCCCTTAAAAACTCAAACTGGCACTAAGGGTCGTGGCCCCACCCACAAGATCCGCGGCTAGCCTCGAAACAGAGGCTAGCACCACACTGACCCCCACACGCACCGCGGCGCGCATGAACCTCTCGGCCACCATGGCCGCGCGCGCACGTGGGCCGCGGCGCACCCCTCCTAGGGTCGCGGCTCTCACCTCCAAACCCAGATTTTTCCACCATTTTTCCACACCTTTCCTCAAGCCAATTCACCCAAAACTCATCTATCAAACCCATATAGCTAACAGATATATTCCAGCTCAATAACAACTCAGTAACAACATCAAAATCTACTCCAAAATCCCACTAAAACCCCAAGAACAAATTAGATTCTACCCACATGGAAAGCTTGGAAACATAGCTGAAATTTAAGCATAACCTCCAAGAAAAAAACTTACCTCTTGCTGAGTTAAACCCCTGAAATTGAACCTTAATCCCCCAAGCTCCTAGCTCCTTAACTTCATAGCCCAAAGACCTCAATTTCTTGACTAATTCCTCCAAAGATCTCCTTTGACATGTCTTAGAGAATGAGAGAGAGAGGTGAATAAGAGCTATCATCAGTTGAAAAGAAACATGTGTCAGTTTCTAAAGCTTCTAAGTAATTCCCCTTTTTGTTTTATTTGACTTAAGTCTAAAGGGTTACCTCAAGGCTCGGGGTACCAAAACGTCCCCGAGGGCAAAATGGTAAATTTCCCCAGTATTCTCGCCTAGACATTCTATCCTCAAATATATCTCCAAATATTTATTTTCATGTCCCAATAATCCCGTAACACACCTAGTACCCAAATTACCCCTTGACTCGACCCGAGTCCGAATCTCAACCCTGTTGTGACTTTCCGACTAACCGCTCACCAGGACTGTCTCGGTCCGTGCTGCACAGACATATCACATATACATGACATTTATCACATTTATACCCCTAATATCCAGATGGGGTCCACATGCGTATTTAACTTAACTAAACATGCATCACAATCATATATACACATAAATCTACATATAAGCATATTAAAACACTTATTTCCCTCCAGGCACACTAATCAAGGCCCTAAGCCCAATTAGCAAATTCGGGTCATTACAAATATCCTCGTTCTAAGTTTACTATTCTTGTTTCTTTATATAATTATACTCCACCATATTATGTATTTTTATATTTTCTACACATGCGTTATTATATGAATTATTTTAGATCAAGGTATTTTTATAACCTTATGCTTAATTGATGACCTAATTAATTCTTAGGCCGCATACCTTGTTAACTTAGTTATATTTAGAATTATTATGAAAACTCGGGCTTTTTCAAGCTACCAAAATATTCATTTCGAAATTCTAAGTTACATAATATTTCAAAGACTTCAAATATTAGACTATAATCGTGGGTGTCTACCCCCAAGCAATCTTAATTTATGAATATTCTAGGTCGAATTTAAGGTGTTATAATACAAAATTTAAAGAAATTTGGTACTGCGTTAAATTACATATCAACCAATAAGTTCATTTTATTACAAAAAAAACTTAGAATAAATGGCTTTCATAAATAAGCCTTATAATTGGACATAAAAAAAAACATAAACTTGGACTATACATTCATTGATAATATTTCTTCAAATGTAGCACGTTCCAAGTTCGTGGAACTCCTTGTCTGTTTAATCGAGCTAATTTAAATGTTCTTTCTCGTAAGACTTCCACGATCTCATAGGGTCCCTCTTAGTTTGGTCCTAGTACTCCCTCTTTAGGATCTTTTTTCGCCAAGAACATCCTTCTCAATACCAAATCCCCTAACTCGAGCTTTCTTTCTTTGACTTTTGAATAGAAATACTGACTTACTTTCTATTGGTATTACATGAGCTGGAGCTATGATGCTTCTTGTTGTTCTTCAATTAGGTCAAGAGATGCTTGTAGTGGGTTTTGGTTTTGTTCTTGATTGTAGGTCCTCTATCTGTGAGATGTCACTAGAGTCTCAACTGTTATGATAGGTTAAATACAAAGGATAAGTGTTGTTATACAAGCTAGGTATAAAACACTAAGTGAATTTCACATAGGGTAGATGTGAAATTTGAGTTTCAATTGTAGGCACTTAAAATTTGTGTTTTTGGTAGCAATCAGAGCAATTTTAGGCCTGTTGGAGGGGTCACAAGTTAGAGAGAATGGCAATGCATCGCCTCTTAGGAGGTGTTGCGTCATCTGACGTGTCCATACAGACACATGTTTTAAGCTTCAAATGACGAGTTCTTTAGCTCTAATCCTATTGGTTAGACCTAATGACGGTGTCTACACTATAAGGGGTCCTCATAGAGTTTTGGAAGACTTGATTTCTCTCTCTCTCTCTCTCTTTCTCTAGCTTTCAAGAATCTCAAGTTTTCTCCAAGAAACTCATAAAGGAAGTGCTTGACTTTGTGAGTTTAAGGCTTGTTCATTCCCAATTCCCATTTCCTCTTAGAAAAAGCCTCAAGCATCTATGGTGGGCTAGGAAAAATCCTTTGCTTGTGTTTTTCCATTGAAGAAGAAGTTCAAAATGGTGGATTCATCAAGGGTTTTAAATCATCACCAAGGTTGAAGAACTGTGTTGCAACACTAGGGTTTGCATCATCTCTCTTAATCTTTCTTTGGTTTTTGTCAAGCGTGATTTTGTGTAGATTCTAGTTATTGTGGTGGTGTAATCTCACTCTCCCCAACCATTCTAATTCTCCATAATCTGAGACAGAACACCATGGAAGAATCTAACTCTTTTTTGGCATTGAAGTTCATGACTCAAGACTTTGTAAAGTTGGATAGGTTTGATGGGACTAACTTTGTTCATTGGCAAGACAAGATTAGAATCTTGCTAACAACTCTCAAAGTTTTCTATGTCTTAGACAAAGACCTAAGATTACACTCATGAAGTCATCAAAGAAAGGAAGAAGTGCGAAGAAAATTAATCGATATGTATGGGTCATATCCTTGATGCGCTATCAGACTGATTGTATGATCTCTACACCAAAACCATGATGTCCAAGGAGATTTGGGAAGATTTGGAGAAAACGTACAAAGTGAAAGAAAAAGGTACAATGAAATTCCTTATTACTCAACATATGGAATTGAAGTTTTATGATATGAAACCCCTTCTATCCCAAATACACGAATTGCAAATTGTTGTGAATGAGTTGTCTACACTCAATATTGTGTTATCGAAACAATTTCTTGTGGGTGCCATAATAGCCAAGTTGCCTCCATCTTGGAGGGGATATAGGAAGAAGGTCCTCCATAAGAATGAGGAGATTTCATTGGAGGAAATCCTCAAACACTTGAGGATTGAGGAGGAATCTCGTTCTAGAGATAAGAATGAAGATACGTCTAATGGAGAGACTTCAAAGGCCAATGTGGTGGCCAATCCTCCAAACAAGGGTAAAGGAATTAGGAAGAACAAGGAAAAGTGTAAAAATCCCTTAGGGCCCAAGAAGAATGAGGGACAATTCAAAAGTTCCAAGGGACCTTGCTTTGTGTGTTTCAAGAATGGCCACTCTGTTAGAGATTGTAGGTTCAAGAGGAACCATAACAACAAAGCAAGAATCAACTCAATTAATGAAGAGCTATTGGAAACACTAAGCAAAGTAAATTCCATCCATTGAAAGGTGAATGGGTGGTGGTATGATACTTGTGGCACCATTCATGTTACCTATGATAGATCTCTTTTGAAGACTTTTGAATCTTCAAAGAAAGGCCATGAGATACAAATGGGCAGTGAGAAAATTTCAAAGGTTGAAGGCAAGGGGACTATTGATTTTTTCTTCACTTCCGGCGAGAAGGTTCTACTCACAAATGTTTTGTATGTACCAAGAATGAGTAGAAACCTAGTGAGTGGTAATTTTCTTGCCAAACCAAGAATCAAGGTTGTGATAGATTATGGCAAGCTACTTTGTCAAAAAGAAATGTATTTGTGGGAAAGGGATATGCTTGTGATGACATGTTCAAACTTTATACTTCTATTGATAACTCAAACAATCAGGTCTTTTCTTCTTCTTGTTATATGCTTGACTCAAATATTAATTTGTGGCATGTTAGACTTTCACATATAGGATTTAGCACAATTAAAAGAGCAATTAAATGTGGATTGATTGATTGTGATAATGTTGAGCCTGATAAATATGAATTATGTGTTAAATCTAAAATTGGAAAGAAACATTTTCAAAGTGTTGTAAGAAACTTTAAATTGTTAGATTTGATACATCGTTACTTATACGAACTAAATGAAATGTTGACTAGAGGAGGAAGTAGATATTTTATTATTTTCATAAATGATTGCTCTAGGTTCACTTATGTATATTCTTTTAAGAATAAAGATGAAGCATTTAATGTGATTAAAGCTTATAAGGCAGAAGTTTAAAATCAATTAGAATGAAAATTAAAGTGCTTAGAAGTGATAGGTGCCAGGAAGGTTCGTAGTGCGGAGCAGGAATTGCAGAATGGTGACACAAGTATATAACAAAATTTTTGATATAAACTCTTTTATAAGCGGATCAATCAATATGAAATATGTTAATCAACAAATAATATATATGTATAAAACCAAGAATAAAGGACCTATCCCTTGTAGCCATCAAGTGTCCTTGAATCTTTTCAAAAAATCAACGATCTTCCTATCCTTGTTTTGAATACTCAAACCACGATCTTCCGATACGTTCTCTACACCTCAAGATGTGTGTGGGCACATAGAGAGTAAGGGTTGATTTTTCTGAATCACAAGATGTTCTCCGCTCATGAGATCTTGGAGTTTAGGCTAGAGAGAAAAGCTTATTTTTCTATCTTTTGATTTGAGAGTGTGAGGAGAAAAATGAATTGAGAATTCCATTAACCATCTATCACGAATAGACTACTATTCTTATATAGAATAGTTGTATATTATTATCACATAATAATAATAATAATATTAATAATAATAATGGTGAAAACCAATTAAGACAAAGTCAAATTTTCCTTATATAATTGATTTATTAATTTATTAAAAAATAAAATAAAAAATCCAAAAAACTAACTAAGTCAGTAGTGGTACACGCATGGTGCAATCCTGAGACTGCTCCATGCATGTAGCACTCCCCTAATATGTGGGATTTGATTTTTCACCTTTTATTTAATTAAATTCAAATAAATAAATATCAACTTTTCAAGGAAAAGAAGATGACAACAAAAAAAATCAAATTTGAACTCATCATTATCACCTTATTATTTATTAAATAAATATAATAATTCAAAACTATTTTGTTTTACCATATTTATTTACTCCCATTAAATAAAATCATTGATTTTAAAAACCAATTCCTTTTTTCTATTTATATATTTCAAAATTTAGTGTATAAATTAATTTCATTTAATTATTTGAAATTACACTAATTAATTCTTTATTAATTATTCAACCTCAATTATCATATAATTGTATATTTCTCTCGAAGAACAAATTTTCTCTCAAATAGTCTTTTTCATTTTCATCATTTTATCAACTCTTCCCTTGAATAGTGTTGATAGAGCTGCAATGGGGACCTATAGACTTATAATTCTAAGCTCCAATAAATTTAGATTATTGATCAAATCTCTTTAATCCAATAATCATTATTTGTTAATCTCATGATTATTCCACTAAAAATCTGAGATTGCACTCTTTCAATTATAGACATATATTTACTGAGTACTTTATTGTAACCATAAAGTGTCCATTGATATAATCATTACATGCGAATTAATCATCTATTAATGGTTCATAATTAAGCGGGAATAAAATTACTGTTGTACCCTTTTAATTATTTCTTGTTTCCTAGAGTACCATTGACTTTACTAGTAAATGTTAATTCATAACATGTTTATGAATTTGAAGTCAATAACATTTTAGTTCCAAAATTCAACCCAATAGGGAACCATTATTCAATCTATAAGAAGGTATAGATTCCATTACTATGTCTCCAGCCATATATATCATTGAATCCCCAAAATAATAATTTTAGCCTAATCATTTTGACAAACCCTAACGCATGAATCAAAGGATCAAATGAGATTTATAGGAGTTCATAGGAACCTTAGGATTAAGATTAGCTTGTATATTATCATCGATTGATGTGTTTAATTAATATTATGAAATGGTATTTAATAAAGTATTAATTAACACAACTGGTCCAGTTCTATATATTCTCAATATATAAAGTACCTCCACTAAAGTGTCCTACTACACTAGTGACCCGGATCTAGGTCATATGTATTCATAATACTAGTGAATCGTACTAGCAATATTTATTCTAAAGATCCCATAACATTATTTTACTGCGAACTGTTTTAAATTCATTATCTCAATCACGATCCTCCCATACCAATATGAGATTGAGATCACATAGACGAACTTAGGAATTTTCTGATATTTACATAATATTATCAAGAATAATATTGGACATAAAATATATACATAACAATTCATTCCATTTATTTATTTCAATTAAAAACATTTTCCAATACAAATGCTTTCAAGGCACTATTCCCAACAATAAGGGTGGTGAGTATTTTTCAAAGTATTTCAACTTATTTTGTGAAGAGCATGGAATAATACATGAATGTACAACCCTTTATACACCACAACAAAACGGTATAGCGAGAAGGAAAAATAGAACATTTATTAAGATGATTAGTGCTATGCTATTACATTAAAAATTGATTTTTAGTTTGTGGGGTGAAGCCTTGCTATCTGCTTGTCATATTTTGAATCATATTCCAATGAAGAGAAACAATATCTCCCCATATGAGTTATGGAAAGGAAAGAACCAAACATTGGTTATCTTAAAGTGTGGGGGTGTCTTGCTTGTTACAAGAACACCGATCCCAAAAATACCAAGTTGGGTCCAAGGGCTATAAGATGTGCATTTATGGGTTATGCCCAAAATAACGAAGCTTATAAATTATTAGACTTGGAGTCTAATGTGATAATTAAATTAAGAGAGGTTAAGTTCTTTGAGAACATGTCATGTGATGAGAAGAAGTTAACACAACCAACTTAAATTACAGAGCCTCAAGAGAAGACTTCTAAAATAGTTGGTGAGCAACCTAAATTGCCTAGAAAGAGCCAAAGGCTCAAGAGAAAAGTGTTCTCAAATAGAGACAATATACCTTGTAGAAGGTAATAATAAGGAAGTCACTTGGAAATTTCCAATAGTACATCAAATAAAGGATGATCTCAAAACTTTCAAAGTATTTATGTCCTCTAGGGACTCCACTTTTTGGAAGGAGACAATTAATGATGAAATGAAAATCAATTATTTCAAACCACACTAAGAATTTGTTGACCTTCCAAATGGGTTTAAAGCAATTGAGTGCAAGTGGGTATTTAGAAGGAAATACCATACCGATAGCACCATACAAACCTTTAAGGCTAGATTAGTAGCCAAATTATTTAAACAAAATGAGGGAATAGATTACTTTGACACTTATGCACCAGTTGCAAGAACTACTTCTATCAGATTGTTACTTTCCTTATCATCTATATATAACATTTTCGTTCACCAAATGGATGTCAAAACTACATTCCTAAATGGGGATCTCGAGGAGGAGGTATATATGGAACAACTGAAGGATTTTGTTCTTCAAGAAAATGAACATAGAGTGTTTAGGCTTGTCAAATAATTATATGGTTTGAAACAAGCTCCAAAACAATGGCATGAGAAGTTTGATAAAGTCATTGTTTCATGTGGATTTAGACAAAACAATGCAAAAAGTGCTACTCTAAGAATTGTGATGACTATGTCATATTAGTGTGTCTATATGTAGATGATATGTTGATTTTGAGTAATGACGTGAGAGGAATAATGGAATGAAAAAGGACCTTGTGGGTACCATTCTAGGTATCAAAGTTTGAAGGAATAGTGGGGGTTTTGTATTGAGTCAAACCCACTATTTCAAGAAATTGCTTGACAAATTTAGTCATCTTAAAATCAAAGATGCAAATACACCATTCGATTCAAACATGACATTTGTAAATAATGAGGAAAGAGCGGTGGTTCAACTAAATATGCAAGTGCAATAGGAAGCTTAATGTACGTTGCTCATTGCACAAGAGCGGATATTGCATATACGGTTAGTAAACTTAGTAGGTTTTCTAGCAATACAAGTATCAATCATTGGAAGGCTATTGAGAGATTTCTCAGTTAACTTAAGAGTACCAAAGAATATAGCCTTCACTAGACAAACTTTCCAATGATACTTGAACGATATTTCGATGCTAGTTGAATATCGTGAGTGGGAGATAATCTGTCCACCACTGGTTGGGTGTTTACTCTTGGAGGAGGTGCAATCTCATGGGGCTCCAAGAAGCAAACTTGTATATCACACTCAACCATGGAAGCAGAATTTATAGCTCTAGCGACAATCGACAAAGAGGCTGAATGGGTTAGGGATCTCATGTAGGATATCCATTTTACCATGGATATGGTTTCAATAATTTCAATACATTGTGATAGCCAATCCTCTCTTGCTAGAGCATATAATAGTGTGTATAATGGAAAGTCTAGACATATTAGTCTAAGACATGAATATGTGGGACAATTGATTCAAGATGGAATAATATGGATCTCATATGTTAGGACAAGTGAGAACTTAGCGGATCCATTTACAAATCCTCTTGTTAAGAGGTGAATAAGTTACAGTTCAAAAGGGATGGGACTGAAACTCCTAGAATAAAAATGTTAACTAATGATGGCAACCCAACTTTGAACTTGTAAACATCAAGGGAAAGAGTTCAATTGCTAAGAACAAGTCATTGATAAGTGAATGTTTTCAACACTAAAACTTTTGTGAGTTCCATCCAAGATGGTTAGTGTTGGTTGCTACCGAGTAAGGGTCAAGCCTAAGGCTTCTAATGAAGTTCAGTTGATTGCAAAAGGAATATTCAAAGGTAGCAAAGAGGATGTAAGAACTTCACCTATGTGAACTTAGACATGGTGTCACCTCTCATGGGAGTTGGAGTTTCTCCCCAAAAAAAATCATGAAGGGATGAGCACATGTCCATATGAGTTCTAAGCAAGGAAGTGGGAAAACAAAAGATCTAGCGGAGGTGTGCGAGGTATCATTGGTTTTGTCATAAGGAATACTTGGTTCAAGGTTTTAAGCTACCAATGCTTTCGATAAGACTTTGTGGTATTTTTACTAAGCTAAAGTTCAAGTCGAAAGGCACTTTACTTTAGGCACCAAAACTGTTTGAGCTAGAGGTTAAGGCTTGTTTTTAACCAAGTGGGGAAATGTTATGATTTGTTAAATACAAAGGATAAGTGTATTTATACAAGCTAGGTATAAAACACTTGGTGAATTTCACATAGTGTAGATGTGAAATTTGGGTCAAAGTGATACATGGATGTATCTAAGGATCCTCAAAAAGTTTGGTAGCATTTGGATAAAAATTAGGCCCGTTGGAGGGGTCACAAGTCAAAGAAGAAGGCGATGGGTTGCCTCTTAGGAGCTATTGCATCACCTGGATGCAAAGGGCTCAAAAAGCCCTAGCAGGTGACGCATCACCTACAGGCAGGAAATGCATCGCCTGACGTGTCTGTACGGACACGTGTTTTAAGCTCCAAACGACGAGTTCTTTAGCTCTAATCCTATTGGTTAGACCTAATGAAAGTGCCTACACTATAAAAGGGTCTCATATAGTTTTGGATGACTTGATCGCTCTTTCAAATCTTTCTCTTACCTCTCTCTTTTTCTTTAGCTTTCAAGAATGTAACGACCCAAAAATCCTAATAGGGTTTAGTGCCTTGATTAGCGTGTCAGGAGGGCATAATTAAATATGTGTGTGATTAATTTATCAAATGAATGAATATGTGTCATGCATGATATATATGATAATATGAATATATTTATATGCATGTTTATGAATATTAAATATACATGTGAGCCGTTCTTGTTTATAAGGGCATAAGTGTAATTTTGGCCTGTTAAGGGCATAAATGTGATTATATATGTTAAATGATTGAGACCAAATTATTATGTGGATATATATATGTGTGTGTTTGTAGTATACGGCTCGAGGTGATCCTAGTGAGCAGATTAGCGAAATAGTCACAGCGGGATTTAATATCCGACTCGGGGTGAGCCTAGAGGTATTTTGGGAACTTGGAGAATATTTTGGGGTTTATTAAGTAATAAGTAGGTATTTGGTAATTAGTTAGGCATGATGGGTTAACGGGAAATTGGTAGGATGACTCGAGGAATTAGCGGGAAACGAGGGCAAAATGACCATTTTGCCCTTAAGGGCAAATAGGAGGCTAAGTTAATAATATGGGCATTTTGATCTTTTTTGATAAAGGATAAGCTCATTGAGATTTACGAAATAACTAGAACCCACCTAATTTTTCTAAAACACAGAGAATCCTCTCTCTCTCTCTCATCATATACGTTCTCTCTTCCTCTCTCTAGAACCTAAGGGAAACTTTGAGGCTTGAAGGAGGAAAACTCAAAGAATTGAGCTAGGAGAACCTAGGGGATTAAAGCTAGGATCAGTCAAAGAAATCTCTGAGGATTAAAGCTTCAAACTGAGGTAAGGATCATGTTTTGTTTCTGCTGGAAATTTAGATGTTAGGATGAATTTGATTGGGTTTTGAGTGATGATTTATAGCTGACTTGGGATGATAACCTCAGTAGGTTTTGGGGTATTTAGTTTGAATATGCTATTGTGATATGAACTCTGGGTTTAATTATGAGAATAGGGGTTGAATTGGGTGAAGATTTAAGGGTTTGGTTGAGAAAAACACAGAAGAAATGCATGGATTTCTTGGTTCGGAGGCCCGAGCCGCAGCCCACCTGTTTGAAGAGGCTAGAGACGCCTCTGGTTTGCCCAGGCGCCATGGCATGGCGAAGCATGCCGCGACCCATGTCCTCTAGTAGGGACGGCCTTGCCTCTGACCAAGTAGCGGGCCGTGACCCTAAATGGAAAAGAAAGGGAAACTTAGGTTTTAGGCTCGAGGAGGCTTGGGGACTTTAACCTAAGCACTCGAGACAAATTCTACTACCTAGTTTAGAAGAATTCGAGGTCCTGAAGACTAGTATTTGTTTCCAAAACATTTAATTGGATTACAATCTGATAATTATCCATTATTCCTTATGACTAGGATTACCATTAAGGCTTAGGACTGAGAATTGTGCTCGGGATCGCTCGAGACTTGAGGTAAGAAAACTGCACCCATGTGGTTGTGAACGGGACTGAGATTCCCTGTAATTGAACATATGTGTTCTGTGAATTATATATCTATTATGTGGAATATGAAAGTACGGCCTAAGGGTGCTGGGGCTGATGATAAGCGTATTGAATGCAGCTCGGCCTAAGCGAGCCGGGGTCAACTAAATAATCAGAAGACTTGGCCTATGCGAGTTGGGGTCAGCTAAATAAATAGAGGGCTCAGCCTAAGGGCGTCGACACCAAAATATTTGTGTTACAGATTGAGTTATATATTTGAAAGTATATGTTTAACATTGTCTAGCTTAATACCTGTATTTTGCTAATTAATTGACTTGATTGACTTGGAGTTTTGATATATGCTCTTATTGTTGTTTATGCTTGTTGATTATGGTTTTTGCTGAGCCTTGGATCACGGGTGCTATGTGGTGCAGGTAAAGGCAAAGGAAAATTGGACCAACCATGAGTTGGAGAGCTCTAGGGGCGGAGTGTACATCAACAATTGCTCGACCACCACGGCAGAGGGAATTACATGAACTAGAGCTCTAAATTGTATTTTGCCATTTAGACTGGCTACTGCTGTATTAACTTTTGAGAGTTGTTTCCACCTTGTAAATCTTATTTTTGGGATCCCATTCATCAAACTCTTATTTTAATAAAAAGTCAATCATTTTATGATCAAAATCTTTTAACCCTAACCTGTTAGATGACTTTCAAAACACATTTATGATCAAACAACCTGAGTAGCAGGTCTTGAACTATTTTAAACACACACTGTAATGGTCTTGGTTACCTAGGGCGATACAAATAATCTCAATTTCTATCCAAGAAACTCATAGAGAAAGTGATTTACTTTGTCATTTTAAGGCTTGTTCAATCCCAATTCCAATTTCCTCTTAGAAAATGCCTTAAGCATCTATGGTGGGGTAGGAAATAGAGAATTAGGACATCGATACAAATCATGTATAAGCATTTGATTGTGTTTTTCCATTGAAGAAGAAGAAGTTCAAAGTTTTGGATTCAACAAGGGTTTTGAAGCATCATCAAGGTTGAAGAATTTTGTTCCAACACTTGGGTTTGAATCATCTTTCTCAATCTTTCTTTGGTCTTTGTCAAGCATAATTATGTGTTGACGCTAGTTATTGTGGTGGTGTAATCTCACTCTTCCCCAACATCAACTAGGAGCATAGTTTCACTTCCATATGTCAACGAGAACGGGGTATGACCAATAGATGTGCGGTGAGAAGTTATGTACGCCCAAAGTACTTGTGGAATCTATTCAGGCCACAATCCTTTAGTGCCCTCCAGTATCTTCTTCAAGTTCACCTTCAGAGTTTTATTTACCACTTCTACTTGTCCATTAGCTTGTGGATACGCCACCGAGGAGAAGATGTTAATTACTCCATACCTTTCACAGAAGTTTGTATCTCTTTCTCTCCCTCTTCTACTCACTTCTTCTTCATACTTCTCCACAACAAAGATAAGCTAAGTTTTTTCCCATCAAGTTCTTTGAATTCTTGCAATAAGGAATTTCAAGCTTCAATAAGGAATTGAGAGCTGCCAATTTTATCTTCTTCATAGGAGTCCACAGAGAGAGTTATGGATTCTTCTCTTGGTTTTTCATATTGTTCTTGAGTGGGAATTTGGGGATTTAGTTTGCTTTTCAAAATTTATGCTTTTAGAGGTGTTTAGATGGATGAATTGATGAAAGAAATATGTTTGCAAATTTGTTTAGAGCTTGAATTTGAATCTGAGTGTATGAGTTTTGTTAAACTCCGATTTGGGGGGAAATGGGGAAATTTTGACCTAAGTCCTTGATTTTCTATTTGGGAATTGAAATGTGGTGTAAGTTATTATAATTAGATGTTATTTTAGGTATATATTTGCTTGGGTACACGAATTCTGGGTTTGGTTTTGGTTTTAGGCGATTTGGAGTTTTGGCTTTAGAATTGTAGGTGGAGTTCTAAAAATCTGAATTCACGATAGGGTTTCCATGCCACTAGTGCAACCCCACAAATTCCCAGAAACCCCAAAAAATCTGTGGGTGTGACCGCGCCCAGGGGTAGGTGCGGTTGTGCCAGGTGCGTCAAAATGTTGTTTCTATGAATTTAGTTAGTTTCAAACGAGATTTTTAGCATTTGTCTTGGGAACCCGTTCGGGGGCTCAGGGGATGGTTCTTCCAGTGCATTAAGCAAGTTTAAGGGTTCCACAAGTTAGAGTTTGATTCCTAAGTACGTAGTAAGATTCGGTCTCTAATTGGTGTACGACAATTGCTGTGACTAGGGTTTCCGAGAAGCTCAAAAACTGGCATATGCACATAGAGCGGGCATTGGCCGTGATGTTAACATGTAAATGATTATGATAACATATTTGGAAATTGAGCTAGGATTATATACCCTTGTCGCATATCTGTATTTAATTTGCTGTGATTGCTCGGTATGGACATTATTCGACAATAATCATGTGGGATGTAGGACGTGATGGCAGGACCATTATTAGAGTGATGTATACACTCAATCAGCATAGAATGTAAGCTTGGGGCCTGGTGATGCACCTTATTCAGCATAGGTTGTGCTAATTGTCTATATGATTGGAATGAATGCATTTATGATTTGTGAATCATATTAATTGTTATTTATATTTAATGTGATTATTATTATGCCTTCTTGGGATTTTTTGCTGGGTCTTGGCTCACGGGTGCTCTATGGTGCATGTAAGGGCAAAGAGGAAGTAGACCAGCCATGAGTTGGAGGGCTTGGTGGCGGTGCATACATGTTTGGCCTACTCAACCTGCCGAGTTGAGTTATCAGAGGGACTTGAGTTAAAAGTCCAGTTTTTATTGCTTAGGTCGACTTCTTGTGAAACTGATGATTGTAAATAATATTTTTTCATCTAAATGTGGTCCTCTATAAACTTTAACAATTTTAATGACAAAGTTTAATTCTTTTGATAAAATTCTAGCATTTTAACTTTTATTTAATATTAAATCACACTTTTGAGGCCAAATTTCTCGCTTAGAGAGTTAAGCACTATTTTAAACCCTGAAGGTGCGATCCTAGATTAGTAGGGTGTCACACAAGGTGACGAGATCATGGTCAACTCAAGAGGTGCAGCCCGAGCTATTGTCGAGAAACGTTGGCATTTATACATCTGAACATATGAGGCTGAGTATTTATTCATGGTAGGCTAGATTTATCACTGTCTGAGTATCTTCATGGCTAAATTCCACCCCCCCAGGGTAATCTCCACAAACCCTTCGTGGACTTCCTTCATAATAGCTTGGGCTTCCTCTGTTGAAATGCAGATAAGCAAGAGCATGGAATGACCTCGCCTGTATAAAGTCACCTTGACCAGGACATACCTCGGGATCTAGTATAACAATCTTCGTGCATCCTTACGATCCTCAAGTAGTCTTCTAGAGGTGAGACAGTCAACAATTGGAGTCATCAAGGTTGATCCCGTTTGAATTAGAATGATCTTTTCTAATTCTTCTTCTATGCTCGACTTTTCAAGGAATTCAACTAGAACTACATTCAACATGTTCGCTTCCTTGGTTGTGGCAATTCGAGATAACGCATCTGCATTGGTGATTTTCTGATGGGGTACCTGCTCGATGGAGTAAAACTCGAACTCTACTAATTTTCCTTGTACCCTAGCTAAGTATGCAGCCATCTTAATTCACGAGCCTGGTATTCTCCTAACACCTAGTTTACCACAAGTTGTGAATCTTCATAGCACTGGATGGCCTCTGCTTTCAAGTCTTTGGAAATTCAAATTCCAGCTAGTAAGGCTTCATGCTCAGCTTCATTATTAGATGCATTGAATCCAAACCTTAGTGTTGTGTGGAAGCGATGCCCTTTAGGAGTAATTATAATTATCCAAACTCTTGAATTGTGCTCCTTAGATGATCCTTCCACTAACATCTTCCACAATTCTCGAATAGGTTCCCTCATAGGCTCATTCTGAAAGCTTATGCATTCGGCCACAAAATTGTTATGATTGGTTAAATACATAGTAAAATTTGTTAGGCACGCAAAAACCATAACGGTTTCACTAATGTCAACATGTGAGAGTTTACTTGTGGTATAGACATTTATAAAATCATCATTTTGGGTTCAAAGTGTTTCTTTGGAGTATATATGAGTACCCAAAAAGTTTGGGAGCATTTGGCGATGTTTTGAGACAATTTTTGGAGCGTCAAGTCAGTGGGATCTGCGTTGCATCACCTCTAAGAGGCGACGTATCACTAGTCGCATAAAGGACTACACAAGTGATGCATCACCTGGGTGCAGGTGACGTGTTTCCTGGGAGTCTGTAAAGGATCGTACAATGATGTTTTTTGGCTCCAAAATTCAAATTAAAATGCTCTAATCTCATTGGTTGAGACTAATGAGATTCATATACTATTTAAAGGGTCATTTGAGTTAATTGGTGAATTGATCACTCCTCTCTCTCTCTAGCTTTCAATATTACTAATTTCTGTAAGATCTTCATCAAGAAAGCTTGACTTGCATGAAGATTCAAGGCTTGTGATTCCCAATCTCATTCCATTATAGTAGATTCAAGTAATCTCAAGGAGGAGGCTAATAATAGAGATTTTTGGACAATACATCTTCATTTGTGGCCTTTATTAAATTTGTGAGTCACATAAAATCATAGACTTGTGATTTTATGTATCAAGGTGCTTCGACCCAAAGGTCAATTCTATCACTTGTTTTACTTGTGTTATGTTCTTTGTATTAGTCTTCCATTAGAGTATAGATTATCATTGTTTAATTCTTTGAGTTGTATATACAAAGCTTGGATTATAGCCTCAATCCAAACAATAAAAAATCTCTAACCCCAAACCTAATTTTTGAATCAAAGAATGTCTATATCTAAAGTTTATCTACTCACCAAGACTGTGGAAGAACGCTCTTCAATCTCAGCCCTCAAGTTCATGTCTCAAGATCTAGTGAGACTAGATCGATTCGATGGCTCAAAATTTGTTCGTTGGCAAGACAAGATTAGGTTTCTTCTCACAACATTGAAGGTTCACTACATCATTGACAAAGATTTGAAGACCTTGGATGCTACAAAGGATGATGATACTCAAGAAGTGATCAAGGAAAGGAAGCAAAGGGGAGAACATGAGCTAATATGTAGAGGCCATACTCTCAACGCTCTATCGGATCATCTCTATGATATCTAAACAAATAGTAATTCGGAAAAGGAGATTTAGGAAGCTTTTGAGAAGAAGTACAAAACCAAAGAAGAGGGTACCAAGAAATTTCTCATAACTCAATTCATTGAATTTAAATTCTTTTATGGAAAACCCTTACTCCCCCAAGTACATGAGTGTTGACGCGGTTTTTCGCCAACAGTGAACTAAGAAGTTTGAAAATGAGGAATTAAGCTTTATCTTAAATTGTAAATAAGGAGAAAATACTTTATGTGGTTCAGTGATTAAAGTTCACATAGTCCACAAGTCTGTAGTATTTCTTTGGTGATCTCTTTTAGCAGAATTTTTGCATACAAAATTTTTGTCCCTTTTTTCAGTCCATTCCCTCTCTATTTATATGGGTTCAATGGACATATCTTAGTGAATGTTTACATATGTAAGGTATAGGTTTGAGTAACTCTCCAAACGTACAAATAAATGTAATAAAGACATCAACTACCTGATATTTTGCTTTTATCAGACAGGGGTTACAATAATTACAATATGTCATTGGTGCATGTAACGTCTCTGAGACCTTACTTCAAGTTTGTGCATTGAAACAGTTTACAATGAGCTTAATTCCTTCCTTGAGCTGGACATCGAGATGCTCACGATGTGACTTAGGAAATTTAAGGAAGGTGTTGGGTGACCTCCATGATATCTAATCGATTCGTACAAGTGATCTCCATGATGCCTAATTTCAGCTGGGCTCTACTCGGGCTACGGAGCTTACCACTTATGCAGCGTTCTAAGGATCAAATAACCGTTATTAATTTCTTGTTAGATATACCATGAATAAGACACTTGAGCTTGTATTTTTTCATGTGCAATATTTTTTCCCCAAGCCTTTGCTCGTGTATGACATCACTCCTATATCTGACACACAGTAGAGGCTTTTCTACTTCAATCATGGGGAACATGCCCACCTACCCTCTCGAGTATGGGACACATGTCTGATTTCTATAGGTGTCTGTTCAAGTTTTGAATACAGTGACAATGTTCTTGTCACCTTTTTTTTCGTTGTTTTGTCTATTTGATTTTAGCCTTTCGGTTTGAAATTTCTTTAATCGAACGGTCCCAAATCTTTCTCGGGCATGCCCTATATATAAGGGCACTCAGTCAAACCTCACCACCTTTGCATCTCTTTGCTAAAAAAGTTTTCTTTCCTCTCTCATTTCTCTGAAACACCCAAAAACCATTTGGTGATTTCTTTCTGATTCATCCTTCCATTCCCTCAATCCTTCAAGCTTATTACCTTCGATCAAAACTGTAAGTAAATTTTCTTTCTTTGCTGCACATTTCTTCATATTTTTTGCTATAGGTTTCTTCTTGAATGCTTTTGCAAAAAAAATTTTACGTACTCGATATATCAAAGATTTAGGTTAGTTTTATATGTTCTTGTTTTGCGAAGTAAAATTGGTTATGGGGACATGTACGTTTATTTAGTCGTATATATTGAGAGAGTAACAATTGTAGGTGAATTTCTAGGCATTTTTTGGACTTTTAAGGTTTAAAGGAAGAACGATTTAGGATAAAATTGTGGGTTTCTAACCTCAAAACTAGGTAGCTTAAAGGTCACATTTCTTGGGAAGTTTCACATTAAAATTGCTCTCTAAAATCGCGTTTCTAACATGGGATTTCTGAGGTGACAGTACTTTCTGAGATTAGGGCGCATGAGTTAGGGGCACACGTGGATCCACATACACGAGTTTTGAATTTGTTCTAGTTCATAAGACCTTCAGATCATAAGACCCATTTCCTCTGAATGTTAGGTCGAGCTTTCCAGAGACCCTCGTCTGGTTACTAAGTACGACCAATTCTCTTGACCTTTATCCAGAGCTATATCCCTAAGTCGCCATTAACAATTAGAACTATTTTATGCCCAGGAGAGCATAATTAACTTCAAAATGAATAAAAAAAAAAACAAAAGAATGTAGCGGGCTCCTCTTCTCAGGGACAAAAGGTCACGAAGACCCCCATTCCCCACTTCAGACCAATGGTGGAGAGGGAGGTCGAGGGTAATGCCAACAACTTATGTGAGGCCGAAAGGATAGTCTCTAGAATAACCTCCATGCCTCAAGTAAATAATATAATAAAGGGTCATGGTATCCAAACAGATTAGAAGTTCTACATCCATCCAACGTTTGAAGGTGAGCGGAGTTGTGCTCCCCTGGAGCCCCTAGAAGACAATTTTGGAGATTCGAGTGAAGAATTTGTAACGACCCAAAATTACTAATAAGGCTTAAGGGCCTTGATTAGTTTGCCAGGAGGGCATAATTGGTATTTATGTGAATAAATGATTAAATGCATGATTATGTGGCATGCATGACTATATGAGTATATGGATATGATTAGATGAATGTTTATGAGTATTAAATATGCATGTGGGCCCTGTTTTGTTCATAAGGGCATTCTTGTAATTTTGGCCCATTGAGGGCATAAATGTAGTTATTTGTGATAAATTGCTGAGACCACATTATTATGTGGATATATTTGTAGCTTGTGACTTAAGGCGATCCTAGTGAGCGGTTTAGCGAAAAAGTCACGGTGGGGATTTATACCCGACTCAGGGTAGCCTGGGGTATTTCTGGAAATTTGGGAAATATAATGGAGGCTATTTGATATTGAGGAAAATAATTGGTGATTAGTTAGGTGTTGGGAAGTAAGCGGTAATTATTAAGGACACTCGTGGATTTAGCGAGAATTGGGAACAAATGACCAAAATACCCTTAGAATGTTTAAAGGCTTAGGTTTTAATGGGAGGGTAAACTGGTCATTTGACTTAAAAAGGGATAAGTATTAATCTACCTTTATACACTTAGTGGAAGCTGTAGAATGAGTTAGAAGTTAAAGGAAAGAAAGGGAAGAAAGAAGAGAGGAAAAACTGAGTACATGACCTCTCTCTTTCTCTCTCTCAAATGGTGGTCTTCCTCACCATTTCTTGTGGAATTTGAAGCTGTAAATTCAGAGAGAGTCTAAGTTAAGTCTTGGAGCCTTGATCCTTGAAGTAATTGAAAAGGGTTGCCTGGAATTAGCTATCAAATTGAGGTAAAGCCTAAAGAGTTTGTTATGAATTTTCTGACTTTGATGAGTTGCTTTTGAATTTGAGTTTTTGGATGGGAATTCTAGGATTTGAGCTTGGGGAATTGAGGAGCTAAGGACTGGAAGGACACTAAGGGAAACCTAGGATTGGACTCCCCATTAAAGGTAAGAAATTATGAGCTTGGTCACTTGAGTTTCTGGGCTATTCTGGTTTTTCTGTTGAGTTTTTGAGCTTCAAGCTCAAACATGGTTTTCTTTGTTTAATGGTGCATGTGGCTAAGTTTTATGTTATTGGGCTATGTGGGGGGTGAGATGTACATGATGGTAGGCTCAATTTGGTGTGTGGTTGAGGTTTGGAGGGGTTTTAGGGAGTTTTGGCTCGAGGAAATTCGAAGGAGAAAATCAGTGTGCTGAAGGTGTTGTAACTAGCGTTGTAGCGCTAGCCTTAGGGTGCTACAGCACTAGGCTTTGGTTTTCTGGGGACTTTTGGCTCTGCTTGTAGCTATAGAGCCCACCCTGTGGCACTATAGCGCCACCCTGCCTTCAGAAGTGGATTTTTGGGTATTTTCTTAGGGTTTCTGCCCAGGGGCTCGGGTTTGATTCCACTACTTCGTTTGGTGGAATTAGGGCTTCCCGAGGGCTCAGGATTGGTCCCGAGGTTAGGTTCGGAATTGAAGTTTAATGATGGTTCTAATTTATGTCTATGATTAGGTGTACACTATGGCTCGGACAGGATCGCGCTTGATGGTCGATTTCACTAGTCAAAGCTATCGGAATCTATGGTAAGAAAACTGCACCTGGTTATGTGGTTATGTTGGGACTAAGAGTTCCCTATACTTGTATGTGATATCCTATGATGGTATTATGCCATGGGGACAAGAGATAAACGGCCTAAGAGTGTCGGAATCAATATTTGCGCACAGGACGCGACTCGGCCACTGGTAGCTGAGGTTAATCAAATAATCACTGAGCATGGCCTAAGCAATCCAGAGTCAGTGGGTTGAACACTGGGCTTGGCCTAAGTGAGTCGAAGACAGTGACTTATTTATAGGGTACGGCCTAAGGGCATCGACCCTAGATATTGTGTGTTATGTTAATTGATGTTAATCTGATGATTATGACATGTTTATTACCTGGGTGGTTAATTGTTGGTTTGTTGACTGATATCACTGTTTATGTGAACGATGTGATCCATTGGGTGGTTGATTAATGATTTGTGAATTACCTAATTACTATTGTTGATTATGCTATGCATTATAGTTTTCTTGCTGGGCCTCTACTTTTTCTGCCTCAAGACCAATCCAGACACCAGAACCGATGGTGACGAGTTTTATTACCTCACCCAGTTCCTCAAGACCACAAGTATTATCGATCTCCCTAGCCACCCAATTGTCTTCAAGGACCTATTCTTCATGTTGAATGGGTTCGCAACCTATGATTATCGATACTTCAACCGACCTTGCAAGTGTCTTCGCCTTGAGTATTTACTTTAAACATTTTATAGATAATTGACTAGTTCATAATATTAACTTATTCTGATCGCGTTACTAGTTTATGCAGCTATCTATAAGAGGTTTAAGGTTTCTGTTGTCCGTAAGGACAAATACCAAACACTTGCCTCTGCTCCTATCAAAGAAAAAGATTAATTAGAAATAATAATTGATGCCAACATGTTGGCATGCGGTCTAATCAAGGAAGGCCAATCTTTGACACTCTTATCTTGGGGTCCTCCTAGGAAGAGGTCCCTTGTCGCCATAGAAGAGGTTAAGGAAGAAGAGGAAGTCGTACTTTTGGTGCGTAGACGCCCTTCGTAGGGAGGTCTATGTAGTGACCCAGGTCGGCTAGAGTCGAGGGGAGCAACCTATACCTCTGGCCATGGTAGCAACTATAATGATATTAACCGAGCTGCTGGCAGCTATATATTAGCTCGCTACGATCCAAGGAAGGTTGTGACCAGACGCCCTGAGGACCCAGCTAGTGATGTTACCATCAAACAATGTGTCGATCTCCTAGTCCCCCGTCACAATATTAGTCTCCCCAAGGTGACCATAGATGTAGATAATATTTTACATATTAGAAGCAATATATTTGAGCAGTATGGTACTAACATCTGACCTGGGATCCCCTTGGACCTTTGTAATTTCTTTCCCGTCTCCAGGCAGCCAGAGTATGATCTGAGCTTAGACAAAGAGCTTGAGTCTGAAACGATGCCTGATATAGTTTTGTTAGAGTTTCATCCACCCCGTGCTATCCAAGAATTAGATAATCCTCACGTAGCTAGCCTGATCCAAAATCCATAACTAACTATTGTAGTCTCCTCCTCTAGATCGACAGGTAGGATTTTCTTCTTTACTTGTTTTTTTTCCAAGTTTAATTGAATTTTTCTAACCCTCTTTTAATTATTTTTCAGAAGATGACATGAGCAACCTGACAACCGCCATGACCAGCTCTGGTCTGGCAGTCAAGAGGCAGAGAGTTTTGAAGAAGGTCGCATCCGGGGTCAGGGCCTCCACGGGAGGCGAGAATAAGGCCAGGGAGCTACCCTCCTCACATCCACAGGCTCAAAAGGAGACTGTGGTAACAACTAAGGATGCTCCACCTCCAACTCCCTGAACTGATCCACCATCTCCTCACAGTGAAGCTCTGGCTGCTCCTTTTGTCACCATCCCAGCTCCCCACGTCAATGTGGGCAAGTTTCTTAACCACCTACGGGGTCCTCTCCAGACCCTGACCATCAACGTGGTTGGGCATGTCAACTAGCTCTACATTCGTGAGATGGAGAATATTGAGGGCACAGTTTCTGAAGATGTGATGCTATAACGACCCAAAATTACTTGGCTTAAGGGCCTTGATTAGTGTGTCGGAAGGGCATAATTGGAGGTTATGTGAATCGCTGGTAAAAATGCATGATTATGTGATATGCATGATCCTATGATTATATGGATATGTGAAATGCATGTTTATGAGTATTATATAAGCATGCGGGCCCTGTTTAGCTTGTAAGGGCATAATTGTAATTTTGGCCTGTTAGGGCATAAATGTGATAAACTATTGAGACCACATTATTATGTGGATATATTTATATTTGCAGCATTCGGCACAAGGCGATCCTAGGGAGCAAGTAGCAGGAAAGTCACAACGGGACCCGATACTTGACTCAGGGCGAGTCAAGGGGTATTTTGGGTATTAGACAGTTATTTGGGTTATCGGGTTATGGAAATAAGTAATTGGAGATATATTTGAGGTTAGGAAGCCTAGGTGGGAATACTGGGGAATTTTACCATTTTTCCCTCGGGGACGTTTTTGGTACCCCCGAGCATAGGGGATTAACTTAAGTAACTAAGGATAGATAAAACAAAGTTAGGAAAACAGTAGAAAGACCTAAACCGACTCTTCCCTCTTCTCTCTCTCTCTCTCAAGGAAATCAGTGAAATCAAGGGAGTTTTGGCTGGAAACTCAGAGATTGGAGTTGGAACTTTGGGGATTGGCTCAGTGTTAGCTAAGGGATTCAATCAAGAATTGAGGTAAGTCTTGAATCACTTTCTTAATCATTGAATTATGTAGGTTTGGGCTGAGTTCTAAGTGTTTTGGGTTCTTGATTTTGAAGATTAAATTGGGGCTAAGGCTTGGGAGTTAACTCAGCAACTAGTTGGTGGACTTGCTCTTCAGTAAAGGTAAGCCTTTATTAATGGTTAAGCATCTGGACTTTGAGAATTACTGCATGTTCTAAGGAGTTTTTGAGCTTATGGGTTTCAAGGTTGAAGTGTTATGTTGGTGAGTTTTATAAGTTAGGTTTTTGATGGGTTATGTTGCTGAAAACATGTTAGAATGTTTGTGATAATTGAATTGTATCATTAGGATGATTTTTTATGGATTTGAGTGAGGTTTGAGTGTTAAAAATGGTGGATTTTTTGGGTTTGAAGGGATCGGGCTGCAACTCAATTCTTGGTTTGTCGCGACCCTTTGAAGCAGATAGAGCTGGGGAAGAAGGGCGGGCCGCGGCATGGGGAGTGCTGGGCCGCGACCCATGTCTGGTTTTTGGTGAGGCTAGGCCTTTGGTTAGGGGCAAGCCGTGGCATAGGAAGCTTGGGCTGCAACTCTTAAGGGAATTTTGGCCTTAAGGAGGCTTAAGGTGCGAGGAGTTGACCTAGGATGCTCGAGATCGATTCCACTACCGTGCTTGGTGGAATTTGATGTCCCGAAGGCTAGAACTTTGTCCGAAAACCCTTATTCATTTATGATTGATGGAATCCTTTATCATGGTTGTGACTAGGTGTACGCTAGCGCTCAGGGCAGGATCTCGCTCAAGGGTCTTCTTTCTTAGTCAAAGCACTCGGAATGAAAGGTAAGAAAATTGCACCCGTTTATGTGGATAGGTTGGGACTGAGTGTTCCATATATTCGTATGCACTGTTATATGATTGTGATAGACCATGTGAATATGTTGGGACTAAGAGCTCCATATAATTGTATGAATGTCATGAGGTGGTATTATGCCATGGAGACATGTGATAAATGGCCTAAGAGTGTCAGAATCAATACTTGCGCATAGGGCGCGTGTAACGCCCTGGATAGCCAAGACCGTCACACTGTGTGTTTATAAAGTGCCAGACTTGCTAATCAAGTCATTCAATTAAAATCGTGTTACTAAAACTGTAAAGGAACTAGGGTTTAAAATGGTTTGGTCTCGAAAGCCACATTTTCATTAAGAAACATTATTTGTTTACATGGGACCCCAAAAATACAAGTTCAAAGATTGTTTACAAAAGTTATAAGATTCAGATACAATAACCAACCATACCAAGGCAAAACAAGCGGTTAGGTAATCCCTGTCCTGATCCACTCCTCGACCATGATGATCGAACGGCTGGCTATGTACATTCCACCTCAGAGCTCTCCATCTGAGGCTTGGTCCAGCTTTCCTTTGCCTTTACCTACACCACGTAGCACCCGTGAGCCAAGGCCCAGCAAGAAAACACAACAACAGAGCATAAGCAATCAACAGACAAATCCATAATCCACATTGCATTACAAGTTCTCAAACATGTAGTCATTCATCATGACCAAGTATTCAACATACTAAGCATATCAATTCACATCACATATCACTGCACAAATGATAACTAGGGCTAGCGCTCTCAGGCTGCTCCCTCCGTTATCCCACTGACTCCGGCCCGCTTACGCCAAGCTCAGTGAATATTCTCGGCTACCAGTGGCCAAGCCGCGCCCTGTATGCAAATACTATGTATGGCAATCTTAGGCCGCTTTACATGTCCCATGGCGTAATACCATCATTGACACGATACAATTCTCGGGAGCACTTAGTCCCATCACAAACATGTAATCGAGTGCAATTTACTTACCTTTCAATTCTCTAGCTTTGATCCCTCGACTCCTTGAGCACGATCCCCCTTGAGCCCTAGCGCTCACCTAAATATAATCATGGGCCAAAGTCATTATCAATCCTCAAGCTCAAAACCTAGCCTCGGGGCCAATCCCGAGCCCCCGGGAAGTCCTAGTTCCATCAAACAAGGTGGTGGAAACAAACCCCAAACCCTAGGTCAAAAGCCCTTGCAAATAACCCTAAAATCCCCTTTAGAAGGCAGGGTAGCGCTACAGCGCTCATGGGAGGGCGCTACAGCGCTACAAATAGAAGCTAAAATCCCTTCAGCATCATGGCCTAGTGCTACAGCGCCCAAATGCTAGCGCTGTAGCGCTAGTCACAGGCAGACCAGCTCCAATTTTCCTCTTCTGCGATTTTCTCGAACCAACCTCAACCAAACCTCTTCCAACTCCTTCCCTAACTCAAAAACAACCTTATGACCATACTCCACTCATCCCAAGCATCCCAAATACCTAGAACTCAAGCACATGCATCCACAAACTCAGAATTCACCATAGCCACTCCTAAGCTCTAAAACTCAGTAAAAACCAGCTGAACAACAAAGTTAGAGTTTAGACTTTATACCTTTGATAGGATTTCGACCACAAGCTGTCTATAGATCTCCTTGGCTTGCTTCTCCTTATCCTTTGCCCTGAATTTCCCCAAAGTTCCCCATCAAACTCAGCTTATACACCATAGTTCAGAAACCAAACCAACAACTGAAGAAATTACAGAACCTTACCTCAAGTGATGGCCTAACCTTGCTAAACCCTTGTCAAATCCTCAACCTTAGCTCAGTAACCTTGTGGCTTAATTAAACTAGCTCTCCTCTGAATTTTACTCCTGAAATCCTCAAGAAATTGGTGAAGGAAGCTTGAACCGACTCAGAAAACTCCCTCTGTTTTCTCTCTTTCTTTTCCTTCCTTTTTCTTCTTTTTCAGACTTCTATAATATTCTACAAATCCCACTAACATAAAGCCTCAGTAATACCCATCTTTAAAAACCAAATGACCTTAATGCCCTCCCTATTAATTCTAATCCTTTAATCCACTTAGGGGCATTTTAGTCATTTCACCCAATTCCCGCTAACTCCTCGAGTGTCTCTAATATTTTCCGCTTAATTCCCGATACCTAATTAACCACCAATAATATTCTTCAATGTCAAAATAGAGTCCAGTATATTCGCTAAATTTCCCATTTATACCCCTAAGCTCACCCCGAGCTGGGTATGAATCCCCTCCATGACTTTTCCGCTACTTTGCTCACTAAGATCGTCTCGAGTCACAGATCTCAGATATATCCACATAATAATGTGGTCTCGACAATTATCACATATATCAATACAATTATGCCCATAATGGCCAAAATTATGATTATGCCCTTCTAACCTAATCAGGGCCTACATGCATACTAATACACATAATCATGCATCTCAAATACTCAAATAGTCATATAACATGCTTTAACTCATAATCATGCATCTTAATAATTAAAATCACACATAATTCCCATTATGCCCTTCAGGCACACTAATCAAGGCCCTTAAGCCTTATTAGCGAATTTGGGTCGTTACAGTGCGGCTCAACCACTGGTAGCTGAGGACAGCTTATTAATCACTGAGCTCGGTTGAGCTGGCCGGAGTCAGTGGGTATAACACTGGGGCGGCCTAAGTAAGCCGAAGACAGTGGGCTAAATAGAGAGTGCGGCCTAAGGGCGCCGACCCTGAATATTGTTTAATGGTTGTGATAAACTGTTGATTATGAACGTGATTGTTGTTGTTAATCTGATGAATATGATATGTTGATTATCTAGATGACAAGTTTTTAATTTGTCAATTGTTATCACTGAATAGGTGAATGCTTTGAATTGTTGAACACTTGGTTATGCTTTCTAGAATAATTGGTTATTGATATTGATCATGCTATGATATTATGTTTTCTTGCTGGGCCTCGGCTCACGGGTGCTACGTGGTGCAGGTAAAGGCAAAGGTAAGATGAATCAACCATGGGTTGGAGAGCTTTGATGGCGAGGTGTACATTGTCGGCTGCTCGGTCGCCACGGTCGAGGGTTTGTACAGGGACGAAAACCTAAAATATGTATTTTGCCATTAGAGTGGCTTGGGTTATTCATAACATTTGGAAATCCTGTAATTATGTCATTTAAACCCTGATTTGGGATCCCATGTACCAAACATTTATTTTAATGAAAATTATTCATTTATAACCAAAATCTTTTAAACCTAACCTGATTATGTCTTTAGATTCACGCTTTTATTTAAATGAATTGATTAGCAAGTCTCGTACTATTTCAAACACACAGTGTAACGGTCTTGGTTATCCAGGGCGTTGCAGACGTAGTCTGCCCTCGGGAAGATGCTGACCATAAGTTTCCTCACTTGTCTTTTTGGTTTATCCCATCTTTTTCCATGATCTAACTTTTTGGTTATTTTGATTGACAGTCATATTTACCAGGCTGTCAAAGCTTAGGGTTGAGAGGCCTCTGGTGTTTGAAGTTTTTTTTTATTTTTCCTTTTTATATTTTTGGGGATTAATAACATCCCTTGTAATTAGGCCGAGACAATTTTCCTTTGTGGCTCTGCTCGAGGATATTTATCATCACTCTAAATTTACTTTTTCTCTAATCTTTATATATCTCCCTTCCTCTATTGTGCTTAATATTTTGAATTTTATGAACATGAGTCATTATAGGGAGTTATTATAGATCAAGTTATTTTTAGAACTTCATGCTTAATAGCTGACCAAATGATCTTCAGGTAGTGGACCTGATTATATCCATGATTTTAATTGTTTAATAGCGTACCTGTTAATATTCAGGCCTCGTACCTGGTTTATTCTAGGGTTTAATTGTTTTGAATTTTATTGTTTAACTTAGTTAATATTCGGAATTACCTTGAAAGCTCGAGATTTTTCAAGCTATCAAATTTCTGAATTTTCAAATTCTAAGTTACATAATTTTTCAAGGACTTAGCAAATTATTATCAAGAGTATCTGCCGCCCAAGCGATCAGAATTTATGAATATTCTAGGTCGCTTTTACATAATGATAATACAAAAATTTGAGAAAAACATGGTACCGTGTTTAAACTACACAACAACCGTAACTTTATTAAAGAATTAAAAGTTTTGAATGAAATGGCCTTTATAAATAAGCCTTACAAACTAAACTCTAAACTTGATTGATTATTGATAATATTTCTTCAAATGAAAATAATTCCAAGTCCGGGGAATTGCTTCTCCACTTAGTCGAGCTAACCAAAATGTACCTTCTCGTAGAATTTCCATGATCTGATAAGAACCTTCCCAATTTGGTCCTAATACGCCATCTTTAGGATCTTTATTTGCTAGGAACACACTTCTCAACACTAGATCTCCTAACTCGAGCTTTCTTTCCTTAACTTTTGAATTGAAATAACTAGTTACCTTCTGCTGATAATGAGCGAGTTGAATCTGTGATTCTTCTCGACGTTCTTCAATCAGATCTATAGATGCTTGTAGCAGATCGTGGTTTTGTTCCCAATTAAAAGTCATTTGCATGTGTGACATCACTAAGGCTTTAATTGGGAGCATTGCTTCACTTCCAAAAGTTAGTGAGAACGGTGTATGACTAGTACACGGTTGGTGAGAGGTTCTATACGCCCAAAGCACTTGTGGGAGATGTTCGGGCCATAACCCTTTAGCATCCTATAATCTTTATTTTAAGCTCGCCTTAAGGGTTTTGTTTACTGCCTCTACCTGTTCATTTGCCTACAGATAAGCCACCGAGGAGAAATTCTTGATAACCCCATATTTCTCACAAAAATTAGTGAATAGCTCACTATCGAACTGGGTCCAAAGCGGCAAATTATGTTTCTTATGAAAAAATCAAGAACTCCCTTTGAGGTTATAGTTGTCAATGGTTCTTCTTCGACCCACTTTGTGAAGTAGTCCACGACAACCACATCATAGCGAACTGCTCGTTTTCCAGTTGGCAATGATCCAATTAAATCTATCCCCCAGATGGCGAAAGGTCATGGTGAGGAGATCATAGTTAGCTCGACAGGTGCAACCCATACTATTGTGGAGAAACGCTGGCAGTTATCATACTTATGAATGTACAAAACTGAGTCTTTCTTTAGAGTTGGCAAGAAATACCCTTGCCTCAATATTTTCATAGCTAAGTTCTACCCCACCCCACCCCCCCCCCCCCACCCCAACGTGGTCTCCACAAAATCCTTCATGAACCTCCTTCAAGATAGCCTCGGCTTCCTTTAGCAAGACACATGTGAGAAAATGCATATAATGACCTCGCCTCGAGCAGGACATACCTTGGGATCTGGTACAACAATCTTTGTGCATCCTTATGATCCTCAAGTAATCTTCTGGAAGTGAGGTATTCTACAATTGGTGTCATCCAAGTTGTTCATGCGTGGATGAGCTCAACCTTTTCTGATTCCTCTTCGATGCTTGGCTTTCCAAGAAACTCAATTAAAACTACGTTCAACGTATTTTCTTCCTTGGTCGTGGCAAGCCGAGCGAAAGCATCAGCATTTGTATTATGTTCGTGTGGGACCTGCTCTATAGAATAAAATTCAAACTCTGAAAGTTCACTTTTTACTCTAGCCAAAACACAACCAATTTGATTCCGCGAGCCTGGCATTCTCCCATTACTTAGTTTACCATGAGCTGTGAATCATTATAACACTGGATGGCTTTTTCTTTCAATTCTTTGGTGATCTAAATCCCTGCCAGCAAAGCCTCATACTCAGCTTCATTATTTGAGGTGCTGAATCTTAACCGAAGAGAAGTGTGGAAACGGTGACCCTCAGAAGAAATAATAATTATTCCAGCTCCTGATCCGTTTTCGTTAGACGCCCATCCACAAACAATTTCCATAATTCTTGAATAGGCTCCCTTATGGGCTCATCCTGAAAGCCAGTTCATTCGGCCACAAAATAAGCTAGGGCTTGTCCCTTGATAGTTGTTCGTGGTTTATATAAAATTTTGATCTAGCTGAGTTCGAGGACCCTCTTAAGAAATCATCTCGATGCTTTAGGCTTTTGCGAAACCCGCCTTAATGGCTGATTGGTTGAGACTTGTATTGTGTGGGATTGGAAATAAGGTTGTAATTTCCTCGAACCTAGGAACAAACAGAACGCGAGTTTCTCGATTAAAGGATATCAAGATTCAACTCTTAGAAGCCTCTTGCTGATATAATTGATGGTGTTTACCGAGTTTTTCGGAAACGAATAACTAACGAAATAATAAAAAGATAAGAACTGTAGAAATGCTGAAATGTAACTAAACAAACAGTGTTTTTACGTGGTTCAGGCGTTAACAAGCCCTAGTCCACGAGTCGATGTTATTATACTTGGAAAAGATTACAGTAAGATGGCTGGTGCACAAGAACTTCACACCCTCACAGTGTTTCTCTCGGGTTCTCTTGAAGAAGATGAAGCTAGAGAGATTTTAGTAGAGTTTTTGCTATATGATTTGTTCGTCCCTCTTCTTGTAAAATGAAGGGGTCTTTATAGCTAGGGTTTTGGATTAGGGTTTTTCTCTACGTACATGAGTCTTAATTACACCAGCCATAAATAGGGATACAATTACTGTAGTAGCATGGCTACAAGACTCTATGTGGGTATATTTACGTGAAAGTATGGGGAACACACAAAGTCAGCCGTCTTTTCCAAGTTGTCAGCGGAACAGTAGGCGAAAAGGTACCCTTAGGCGTGCTGGGATGTGTGCGGCTTTGACCTGACGGGCGTGTCAGGCGGGATCCTGTGTCAGGCGGATATCATTCCAAATATGCCTCCTCCAGGACTCGACCGTTTGGCTTTGTTCCGTGCGAGGCACGGAACTGCTTCCGCGGAGACCACTCAAAGAGCTTCTCCTGGAAGGAGCTTCCCCGAAGGATACCCCTTCGGGAGTCCGGGAGAGTTGACGAGTTTCCGTATTGTGTTTGCTTGGAAGAGTAATCCGGACACTAAGCGGGAGAGGCGAGGCTTTTCTGTTCATCTGCGAGCTCTGGTCACCTACCGTGAAAGACATCGATAATTCTGCTTCCCTGAGGTCATCAATCTAAACGCTATCCGGAAATCTGGATAACATTTACCCCCCAAGGTTACGGAGCTTTGAGGGATCCGAGAGCTTGTACAATCGGTTTCTTAGATTAGGCGAGGGGGCACCTTCTGTGTTCCCGGAAGGGTTCCTTTTTCGCGCCTGAGTGTTAGTATGAAAAAGAAAGGGAATTTCTTCTGTTTGAGATCAAGTACTCAAGTGCAGCAAGGACCACGTGTCATTCTGGGAATGGTTCTGCGACCAAGACGTGTGCGTGAGGCGACTGGTTGAGTATGCGTGCGTCAGTCATCTGACTAATGATTTGACGGTTTTTAATGGTACTCCGGGCCCGAGGTGGTGTAATGATGGGAAATAAATACTTTATTCCCATCCGAGGAGTCATAAATAGGATCGTCGCTTCCTCTCCAGCCGTTGGATCTGATGCACGCGGAATGGGAAGATCGGGACCGTCCACTTGAGGAATTCGAAACGGCCTCTTCCCTGCTATAAAAACGAGGGAAAGGACCTTTCTTCCTCTTTACGCTTTCAGATTCTCCATCTTTAGGATTTTCAGATTTCCAAACCTTCGAACTCTCAGGCTTCCCAGCTTACGTTCCCCCGAACTTGCCATTTCTTTTGGTAAGTATCTGGAAACTTTTCTTTTTGTTTTGGCAGTGGGTTTATTCCCCGAAGTTCCTGGTTTGAATCGCCGTTCGTCTTTGCAGCTTTTACCTCTCGCGATCGTGCTGTGCAGTGATCCAGTTACTCCTTCAACCTTCAACTACCCGAATATCAGTAAGTAGTTCTACTTTGCTCTTTCCTCCCAAACCTTAGGTTGTTGGTAGTTGTTAGAGTAGAGGTTTCTGCCATTATTGCTTATGTGCATGTGTGAATAGGGCTTTGGTAGGCATGTGATTGATTGTGAGTCGATAAGTAGCCTTTTCTGCATGCTTTGGCGATTTTCGTTTGGAAAGTCGTCCCTTGCTTTGCTGTTTTAGGGCATAAGCATGAACGACTTTAGGGTGTCTTTCTCTGGAAAAACACTTCTTTTGGTGGGCTTAGGCTCGGGGTCTGAGTCTGGTTCCTTGCTGCCCTTCGGGTGGCATGGTGCCAATCCCTCGGTAAGCTCGGTGGGAGCCTCTCCAAGCAGTTTTCGGGGAGGGTCTCCCCGACGCCTTTGATACCACTAGGGTATGACAAGGGTGCTGACTGCTTAGAGTGTTTTCTTCTTTCTTTTCTTTTGTCCAGTGACGAACATCTCAAAGGAACAACTCCTAGCTGCGGGGAGGCTGATTCTTGCCCAAGAGAAGGGCTCTCCTGTCGCTGGTGGAAAGGGGAAAGGAAAGGCGAAAGTGGTCGCGGCTAGCCCACCAACCTCCAATAGTTCCATCTGGGAGATGGACCAAAAACCGAACCTTTTCAGGAATTATGGCATGCTGGAGCTGTATTCCTCTGAGGCAGGCCTGAAGAACATCCCAGGTCTGATGTGGAACCGTCTGTCGGTGCTGGGCGAGTCAGCTAGCCAGAGTCACGAGGGCTTTGGTGCCTGGAGCTGGGCACACATAGTGTGTGGGGCGCACTTGCCCCTAAGGAGTTACTTCGCCAATTTCTGTGTGAAGGCGGGGATTGCCCCCTTCCAGTTAATTCCTCCCAGCTACAAGCTCTTAGCAGGGTGGTTCATCTTTTGCAAGTCCCGGAGACTGGAAGCTCCTACCCCGGAGGAGGTGCTGTACTTTTACGGGTTGAAGTCTCAGCCTATGAGGGGTCATTCAGACAAGGTGGGGTTTTACAGGCTAGAAAGGGCACCCGGACGTGATGTGCCCCACTTGTCATACCGCGAGGGTTCCAGACCTCCGGGAATACTGGTTCCTGACGACTGGCTTCCCACTGAAGAGGGTGCCAGCCCTATCTTTGGACTTCAAAATCCCTGGTAAGCGCTCCTTCCTCTCCTTTTCTACTTTGTTTCTTGGCGCTTGATTTGCCTTTTGGGAGGATCTCTAACGCTTGTATTTGATTTTCGCAGAAGTCGTTCCGCGGACACCTCGCTGCGCGGAGATGATAAGGAGGTCCAAGTTCTACGAAGGGCTTTCTGAGGAAGAGTTGAAAGTGGAGGGACTTGTGACCTCCGAATCATTGAGGGAGTATGGGCTACTTGCCTCCTTCCAAAACATCGAGCCAGTGAGTGGCAGGGGGAAAACTCAGGTGTCAGCTGATATTCGAGAGCAGATTGCCCTGGAGCTGTCTAAGGTGATCACCCAAGCAGCTCAGGACGAAAGTACTCTATCTCCTAGTTGGGCGGAGAGGTTCCCCGACCCCCAGCCGGAGGAAGAGGAGATCGAGGCTCGCCACGCCGCGGCTTACCCTAACGAAGGGGCTCCGGGGGCTAGTACCTCCGGGAGAGGTAAGACTAGTTTTCGATTGATCCACACCCCCAGCCTGTCTGAGGTTTCCCGGACCTCTCAGATGGGGTTTGATCCCCGTTTCCTTAGGCTAGATCCGCGTAGGATACCTTTCGACAGGTATTGCGATAGGGTAGATGAGCTCCTCTGGTGTCTGAGTGACGGTAGTCTGCCAGAAGGTGTCATCATGGTTGACCCTTCTTCTCTCAGCATGTCATTCCCGGACTTCAAGGAGTACGGGAGCTTCCTGGAGCAGGAAGCGATGTTTTGTTTTGCTCGGGGAAGGCCATCCACGTTTCTCGTGCATGGTCGTCCCTTTCAAACTTTCTTTTTTTTTTCTTTTCTTGTTTCTTGTTCCCTGCTGGCGGGCTTTCCTGTCCTTTTATGTTGTTGATTGTCTTGTCTTCCGCTTATCTTCTTTCTCATTGCTTGTTGGTTCGTTAATCTTGCTTTGTACGTTTCTTGCAGAGTATCCCGAAGCCAAGATGTTGGGGAGGGTTACTTTGCTTATTAAGAAGGCTGCCACCATCCAAGACCCGCCCACGGGGAAAGGACGGAAGACCAAGGTTGGTAGGGGAGGTAAGGCTGCCTCCCCCAAGAAGACAAGTGGCGAGGCGCAAGCGTCTCCGAGGGTAGAGAAGTCCCCTGCTGACGGGCCTTCCGAGACTATGATGGTCTCGAGTAGCAGCAGCGACGGGGAAGGGCTTGTGTTCCCCGTGAGGACAACTGGGGTGAGCAAGCGTCCCGGAGAAGATGCTGAGGGCGCTAAGAACAAACGCCTTAGACACTCTTCTCCCGGTCGAAGGCAACAACAACAGCAACGACAGCAACCACAACTACAACAACAGCAGCAACAGGAACAAGAGAGACAATCACCAACGCCGCAGCAGCAGCAACAACAACATCCAAACCAGCAGCAGCAACAAGGGCAATTACTTCTGCTGGCGCAGCAGCAAAAGCAACAGACCGGGGCCTTAATCCCCCGGCTGCCTCCTCCTCCAGCCCAAAGGGGGGCCACCCTTCCGGGGTCTCCGTCTTCTCAGACAACCAATCTTCCCCTGCCTGGCCTGAAGTTCCACTTTCCGCGGAAGCCAACCAGTTTCCCCGCTGCTCTCCTGGAGGGTGTAAGACGGGCCGATAGTTTTTTGAAGAGGCGGTTAGAGGCGGAGAAGGCCGTTACTCAGGGAAGGGCAGATAACTTGTCTGCCGTGAAGAGAGTTGAGCTGGCCGAGGGGTGAGATCTCTTCACCCGGCCGGAGCGGTTCTAGATGGTCCAGCCTTGGAGAAGAGGCTGGTGCCTAGGCTCGGACGTGCATTGGCGCCGTTCGGAGCTGAGATGATGGAGGACATGGCCCTGAGCTTATGCGAGCTCAATTCTGAGAAATGGGCCATCAGTAGCAGCAAGGATCCGCTGTTGCTGACACACGCTGTGAAGCAGCAACTGTCCGGGGTAAGCCGTCAGTTGTTATTTTTTGGGATCACCTGTCTTTTGGTCCGGTTTTAGCTCATTCTGTTGTCTTTCCTTGCAGGCCTCTATGATCGCGGAACGCTCGTTCCGGGAGGTTGGTGCAGCTCTGGTTCAGCTGGAGGAGAGCCAACTGGCTCGCCAGGCCTTGGAGGCGGAGAAACAGAAACTGACCCAACAGGCCTTGGGGGCTTCAGAGAAGATTGATCAGGCTCGGCGCACGGCTGAAGAAGAGGCGGAGAAGAAATATCTTGCCAAATATCAAGAGTACCGGGCCAAGGCAGAGAATGAGTTTAGACAACGGTAAGATGGGATGAAGGCCGAAAACTCCAAGCTCCGGGAAGAGCTGTCCCAAGCCAAGGTGGAGAAGGATACCCTGGAAGCCCGCTTGCAATCAAAAAACGATCTCCTCCTTAAGCGGCAAGAGGAATATTCCACTCTTCAGAGTAAGCTGCACGAGGAGGAGCAACTCCATAAGAGGAGCAGGGATCTCGTGTCTATGCTGCAGTTGGGGCTCGCCGAGAAGGATAAAGAGATCGGGGCCTTGCAATTCACTGCCAGGGGCATGTGACCGAGAAGCAATCCGTGCTGAACCAAAATAGGGAGCAGCGCAAGGAGATTGATTCTCTTAAGGGGGAGCGGGATGCCTCCAAGGCCGAAATGGAAAAATTGAGGGCCCAACTAACTGTCGCGGAAGCACAGCTGGCAACCTCCGAGGCGGAGCGCTTGAAGGAGAAGGAGGATGCTGAGGTGATACTGAACAGGACGATTAATATATCGCATGTGGTCCTCATGCATCAACTCTGGAAAGTGAACCCGGAGGTATTAGGCTATCTGGGAGATGATGCCGAAGCCATGAGGGAGAAGCTACTCGTGTGGGATCAGGGCCCAGAGGCGTACGTCCAAACTTACAACATTGACGAACGTGCTGAAGCTCCTGAGGCGGGAGATCCCGGAGAGGCGGGAACCTCTGAACCTTCTCATGACCAAGTTCCTCCTTCCAATGAGCCGACTCCGCCAGCCTCCGTTGAAACCGATGCCCCCGAAGCTGCGGTCGTGGAAGCTGTAGTTACCCCCAATGCTTGAAGGGGTTTTATCTTTAATTATTTTTCATTTTGAGTTTTTCATTGCGGACATTTTTGCCATAATCATAGCATTCTCCTTTCTTTTCTGCCGAGTTCTTTATTTATCTTTGCGCTTAGGGTAGACATTTATACGGTAGAAACTGTTGTAGGGGCGTATGGGGTTTTGGTTCCAACGGCCAAAACCTATGCACTTCCCACTTGAAGCTTTAACGGATGATGTCTTTTCCCATGTAGTTTCTAGGTTACGAAGGTTTCCTGGTTCCAACGGCCAGGCTCCTTTCACTGTATTTTAGCTTTCCTGAGGCAAATAGCCAATCCCGGGACTTGTAGTTATACTGTTCGCTGGGATTGCTAAGGTGAGTCGTTCCATTGATTGGAACGGGAGTTCTTTTGGTGAGCGTCGCTAGACTTAAGGTTAGATCTTTGCGAAGCAAAACTAACTGTTGTTGCGAACCTCATTGTGGCTGACTTCAGGGACCTGTCATGAAGCCCTGCGAGGCAAGGCTTATTGCTGTCGGGGAAATCGCCACGCCCACCAGGTGTGATCCTGGAGCAGGGGCTTTGCGAAGCAAAGCCGGCTGTGAGTGGGGGGATCAAGCATGTCTGCTTCTGGAGCTGAAACTTGCAATGGCCATGGAGCTTGCCATGCATTATTTTGTGAGATCCGGAGTTGGAGCCTGCGAAGCAAGGCTTACAACGGTCGCGGATCTTGCCATCTTTCGCCTCGCTGGACCTGGAGCCGGAGCTTGCGAAGCAACGCTCTACAGCGCTCGCGGATCTTGCCAACTTTTGCCTTGCGGGACCCGGAGCTGGAGCTTGCGAAGCAAAGCTACAGCGCTCGCGGATCTTGCCATCTTTCGCCTTGCGGGACCCGGAGCTGGAGCTTGCAAAGCAAAGCTCTACAGCGCTCGCGGATCTTGCCATCTTTCGCCTTGCGGGATCCGGAGCTGGAGCTTGCGAAGCAAAGCTCTACAGCGCTCGCGGATCTTGCCAACTTTCGCCTTGCGGGACCCGGAGATGGAGCTTGCGAAGCAAAGCTCTACAGCGCTCGCGGATCTTGCCATCTTTCGCCTTGCGGGACCCGGAGCTGGAGCTTGCAAAGCAAAGCTCTACAGCGCTCGCGGATCTTGCCATCTTTCGCCTTGCGGGATCCGGAGCTGGAGCTTGCGAAGCAAAGCTCTACAGCGCTCGCGGATCTTGCCATCTTTTGCTTTCCGAGACCCGGAGTTGGAGTTTACGAAGCAAAGATCTACAGCGATCGCGGAGAATTCTGCAAAGGACTTGTCAGGGAGTTGGGGGTGTTTTGGCGTAGCTTTATGAACGTGCCTCAACCCCCAGTCCCGTCCATCGCTGGGCTACACAGGAGATAATTCTCATGATACATAATGGCAGGCATTTCCATGGAAATTTTCACATAAGCACATAATGCACATATGACACGTAATGCAAGCATGTTCATGGCAACAAATAAACCTAAGCTTAACAATTTAAACATTTCAAACAATTTAAAATTTTCAAACACAATGCTAGCACATAAGTGGTGTTCTGTGTACGTTTTGTTCAAGGGGCGTATGGCTATGCCTTAGCCATGTATACCCCCCAAGTGAGCGTGGGGTCCGGACGTCTCCGGACCGCGTGGTCACTTGTTAAAACGCAGCTTTGAACACAGGGATAAAAAGTGCAGTAAAAGCGGAGTGAATCTCTCCGTGTTTCATTAAATTAGCCTGCTAGGTGTGAGTTTTACAACAGGGAGGATTATTTCCACATTTTTCACTTTTGCTATTTTCACCAAGGACTTCCGACTGGATGGTCCGGGGCCTACTGGTAGTAACGGCGGAGGTGCTCCGCGTTCCAGGCGCGCGGGACTTTAGATCCGTCGAGTCTCTTTAAGTGATACGTCCCATGGCCCACTTTTTCTTGGACTTCGTAGGGGCCTTCCCAGTTGGGTCCGAGGACTCCTACTCCCGGATCCTGCGTAGCAGGAAATACTCTCCGTAGGAAAAGATCCCCAACTTCGAATGTTCGGCTCTGGACTCTCATGTTAAAGTGTCGGGCTATCTTGCCTTGGTACATTTTTAGTTGGACCTGCGACTGCTCCCGGAGCTCCTCGATCATGTCCAAGGACTCCTAGAGGAGGGCATGGTTCCGGGTAGGATCGTAGGTGTCTTGCCTGTGAGAGGGGATCATAGCTTCTACTGGGATGACGGCCTCGCAACCGAAGGTCATCGAATAAGGCGTGTGCCCCGTCGAAGTTCTCTCTGTTGTGCGATAGGCCCAAAGTACTCGCGGAAGTTCTTCCGGCCAGTGAGCCTTGCAGGCTTGGAGTTTTTTCTTCAACGTGGTCTTTAATATTTTGTTTACAGCTTCCACTTGCCCATTAGCCTGGGGTCTGGCGACTGCGGAAAAGCTTTTGATAATTCCATGCGAAGCACAGAAGTTCGTGAAGTGTTCACTGTCAAACTGCTTTCCGTTGTCGGACACAATTTTCCGTGGAAGCCCAAAACGACACACTATATTCCTGATGACAAAATCCAGTGCTTTTTTTGATGTGACCGTGTTCATAGGTTCAGCTTCAGCCCATTTGGTGAAGTAGTCTACCGCGACTATGGCGTACTTCACTCCACCCTTTCCAGTTGGGAGGGAACCTACTAGGTCAATGCCCCAAACGGCGAACGGCCAGGGGCTGGTCATTAGGGTAATTTCTGTAGGCGGCGCTCGCGGAACCTTGGCGTACCTCTGGCACTGCTCACACTTCCTGACATAATCCACACAATCCTTCTTCATGGTGGGCCAGAAGTATCCTTGTCGAAGGATCTTTTTGGAGAGGCTCAGCCCGGAGGTATGATCGCCACAGAAGCCTCCGTGAATCTCATGGATGATGGTGCTGACTTCGGTTCCGGCAACACACCTAAGGAAGGGTATGGACAACCCCCTGCGGTAAAGCTTTCCATCCATAACCACGTATCGGGGAGCTTGATATTGGAGCTTCCTTGCGTCAGCTTTATCAGTGGGGAGCTCTCCGGTGGTGAGAAATCTGAGGATGGGTCCTATCCAGGAGTGGGAATGGTCGATGACGGCGTTTATCCTTCGTGTCTCAGTACTGGGGGCTTCTAAGTGCCCGATGGGGACTAAGCCATACTGTTCAATCTCCGGGTCCGTTGCAAGCTTGGCCAGCGTGTCCGCGAGTGAGTTCTGGTCCCGAAGGACCTGGCGGATTTCGTAGCCTTTGAAATGCTGCAGTAGGTCACGGGAGAGAGACACGTAGGCAGCCATCCTTTCGCCTTTCGTCTGGTATTCCCCGGATATTTGGTTTACCACAAGTAGGGAGTCGCTGTATACTTCGATTTTTTGGGCTCCGACTTCTCTGGCTAGTCGTAACCCAGCTAACATGGCTTCGTGTTCTGCCTCGTTGTTGGATGCTGGGAACGCAAAACGGATGGCACTCTGGAGCTGATGCCCTTGGGGAGATATTAGGATGACCCCCGCCCCAGCTCCTTTTTCATTTGAGGCTCCGTCTACGTAGACCTTCCAGGTGGGAAGTTCCGGGACAGGATCTTCCGGGAGGTCATTCATTCCCGAGCATTCCACAATAAAGTCCGCGAGAGCTTGACCTTTTATGGAAACACGTGGTTGGTAGTGGACGTCGAACTGGCTCAGTTCCATGGCCCACTTAAGCAATCTGCCAGAAGACTCGGGCTTCTGCAGGACTTGTCGGAGAGGGTGGTTGGTAAGTACTTTGATGGTGTGCGCCTGGAAATATGGCCTCAGCTTCCGTGAAACGATCAGCAAGCAGAGGGAGAGTTTCTCGATCATCGAATATCTGGACTCGGCGTCCAATAACCTCTTGCTTACGTAATACACAGGGAGCTGGATACGGCCATCTTCCCGGACGAGAGCGGCACTTACTGCGTGCTCAGTCACAGCTAAGTATAAGAACAACGCCTCTCCTTCGACAGGTTTGGACAGAATGGGAGCTCGGGTTAAATGTTCTTTGAGGTGTTGGAAGGCTGCTTCGCATTCGGGGGTCCACTCGAACTTCTTGTTTCCTCGCAACACATTGAAGAAGGGGATACACTTGTCAGTGGCCTTGGATACGAAGCGGCTGAGAGCAGCTATCCTTCCGGTAACGCTCTGGACATCCTTATGTTTCCGGGGGGAAGGCATATCTATGAACGCCTTTATTTTCTCAGGGTTGGCTTCCACTCCGCGGGAGCTGACAATGAAACCGAGGAACTTCCCAGACGAGACCCCGAAAGTACATTTCTTTGGATTTAGTTTCATCCCGTACTTTCGGATCACGGCGAAAGCTTCCTCAAGGTCGTCACTGTGGTCCCCGGAGGTCTTGGACTTTACCAACATGTCGTCCACGTACACCTCCATGTTCCTCCCCAGTTGGTCCTTGAACATTCTGTTTACCAGACGCTGGTACGTCGCCCCAGCATTCTTCAAACCGAAAGGCATGACCACGTAACAGTAGACACCCTTGTCCGTGAGGAAGCTGGTGTGTTCCTGGTCCGCGAAATGCATCTTGATCTGGTTGTATCCGGAGTACGCATCCATGAAGGATAAGTGTTCGTACCCGGAAGTAGCGTCTACCATCTGATCGATTCGCGGGAGAGGGAAACAATCTTTCGGGCAGGCCTTGTTTAGGTCCGTGAAGTCAATGCACATTCTCCAGGACCCATCGGGTTTCGGGACCAGAACTGGGTTGGCCAACCACACGGGATAGTGCGACTCCTGGAGAAAGCCTATGGACATCAATTTGTCCACTTCAGCTTTGACGGCTTCGGCTCTCACTGGGTCCAGCGGCCTCCTCTTTTGGCGAATGGGAGTTGTAGATGGGTCTATGTTGAGTGCGTGGCACGCAACATTGGGATTAATCCCCGTCATATCAGCGTGGCACCATGCCAGGATATCCTGATTATCCTTCACAGTTGTTACGATCTTATCTCGAACGGCCGACGGCAGGTTTTTCCCCACCTGAATGACCTTGGTGGGTTCTCCCGGGTTGAGGATTACCTCTTCAACTTCCTCCATCGGCTCTATTGCTTTCTCAATTCCCACTCTTGGGTCGAGTTCGTCAAAGTATGCCTCCTGAGCACCCCCAGTTTCTGGCAATTCTTCCACCAAAGGAATGGCAGCGAACGTCTCCTGGACCGTGTAGACGGATCGGACGGAGACGTTATAACAGCTCCGCGCACTTCTTTGGTCTCCTCGGAGGGTGCCAATATGCCCATCGTCGCATGGAAACTTCAAACATAAGTGGCGTATCGAGGTTATGGCCCCACAATCGATCAGGACCGGTCGGCCTAAGATGGCATTATACGCCATGGGGCAGTCGACCACCACGAATGTGCTATGCTTGAAGGCACAAGCGTCGCTTTCTCCTCTGAGGGTGACTGGCAGTTGAATTTTCCGTAATGGCATGAGTGCGTCCCCATTGAAACCTTGAAGCTGGATGGGGCATGGGGCCAGGTCTGTCTCGGTCAATCCGATCGCGTGGAAGGCCGCCTTGAAGAGGATGTTCACGGAGCTTCCGTTATCGACCAAGATCCGTGAGACCTTCTTATTGGCAATCTGGGCTTCCACCACGAGGGGATCGTTGTGGGGGAAGTGCACATGTCGAGCATCGTCCTCCGTGAAGGTGATGGGAAGATCCATCATTCGGGGACGTTGAGCAGGTGATTGAACCAAGGCGCACATCTCCTCGGCGTGCTCTAACTCCCTCAAGTACCTCTTCTGGGAGTTGCGGGTGCTTCCGGCAAGGTGTGGTCCTTCGGAAATGGTGGCGACGTGTCCGTCAACGGGTGGCGGAGCAAGGCCGGGCGGATATGGGTTGCCTGGTCCTGGAGCCAACAAGGCAATGGGCGCCGGAGCGGGTGGAGCAGGAAGTGCGGGGAACTGAGACCCGGGAGTTTGGGGGTGACCGGCTCCAGGAGCGCTAGCGGCCCCCCTCTGTCCTGGGGAATATGCAGCTCCGTGAACCATCCCCTGTCCGGGATAGATAATGGGTATCCTCACCCACTGACCGAGGTGTCCCGCTCTTGCCAGGGACTCGATCTCATCCTTCAGCTGAAGGCACTCGTTCGTGGTGTGCCCCACGTCTCCGTGGAACTCACACCTCTTATTGGAGTCTCGCGGACGCCTTCCTCCGTGAGACACTTTCGGGGGCTTCCTGTAGTTGACCATATTACAGGTCGCCCGATAGACATTCTCTCGCGAGTCTATCAAACTGGTATATTCCGTGAACTTGGGCTCATAGTCCTTCCGGGGTTTCTTTGAATGGTCTCCCCGGTTGGAGTTTCTTCCGCTTCGTTTGCTCCGCGATTGGCTCAAATTTCGTTCTGGGGCTTCCGCTTGCGGCTGCGGCATGCCAGGAGCGATACTACATCCAGTTTGTACTGCTCCGTACCCAGAGAAATGGGTTTGACTTGGCGTCTGAGCAGACGCGGAAGGCCCATACACACTTGGAGTGAATCGGGCTCCTGGAAGCGTGAGGGCTGGTGCGGGAGCTTGCGAAGAAAAGCTGGGCGCAGTCACGGAAGGGGTTGGAGCCGGGGGAACTCCAAAGGCCTGCTGGTAGGCATCCTCAAGGTTGATGATTCCCTGAGCTTTTGACATGAATTCGGACAGTGTTTCTGCCCGTCTCCTTTGCATTTCCCCCCATAGCAGGGAGCCGACAGTAAGGCCCGATTGAAGGGCGATCAGCTTCATGTCATCGCTGACCTTGGTTTTTGCAGCAGCTTCCATCATTCTCTGAATGAAAGCTTTGAGGTTCTCAGTGGGTTGCTGCTTGATGTTGGTTAAGGAATCAACCTCCATGTCGTGGTCGCGGGCAGCAATAAACTGCCTCCTAAACACGGACTGTAGCTCCTTCCAACTGTGGATTGATCCGGGAGCTAATCTTTTCCACCAGTCCTCCGCGGACTTGGTAAGGGTGAGTGAGAAGCACATGCATTTGGCGTCCTCACTGACACGCGCCACTTGCATCATTTTATTGTATTTTGCTAGGTGGGTACGCGGGTCTGTCCTCCCATCATATAATTCTATGTGAGGCATTTTGAAGTTATCCGGGAGGGACGTTTCCGCGATCCTCCTAATACATGGTTCCGGGTCTTCCTCCTTAGAGTCTGACAGGGCCCCACTTTGCTTCCGGACCAGCTTGGTCAAGGCAGCAATCTGTTCCTCGAGCCTCTTCGTATCACTTTCCGGGAGGTCACGTCCCCGGAGCTTGTCATTAATATGATTTCGGAGGTCATCTCCGCGAGGCCGGGCCTTTTCTCCTTTGGCCTTTTCATACTTGGCCTCCAACCTTCTTCTTAGGTCCACCGTGGACCAGCTATCTTCGGAGTGCGAGTTCGCAGCCCGACCGTCCTGATTGACGGAATCACTGGGGCGGTTGTTCCTTCCCCTAGGCCTGGGTGCCTTAGCACCGGGCCCTTTAGGCACAGAGTGCCCCCTTGGGGCTGAAGGACGTCTGGGCTTAGGAGCGCCAGAGACCTTCTGCGCGCGGGGGGGGCAGTCGGCCTGGTGATTCCCGCCTTTAGGAGGTGCAGGGGCGTCAGCGCGCACAGGCTCTCCAACTTTTTCTTTGCCCTTGTTAGGGGCGGCTTTGGATGGTCCAGCATCGGCTGGATCCGGCATGGGGGCATCAGCACCACCTAGAACAGAGGCATCCTCGTCCGAGTCGCCTAGATCTCCGAACTTACTTTGGAGGCATTCCATCATGCGTTGCATTCTTTCGGAGACGCGCTCCTGCTCAGCAAGCTTGGCCTTTGTGGCCACCAGTTCTTCGGCTACTTGGACCAGTTCTGGGTCCTTCTCATAGTAGCAGCCGTCCTTGTAATAACCGTCTTGGACATACTCTTCTTCGTCTTCTAAGTATGTTGTATCTTCGGTACTGACCCGATCCTGGCGGGATGTCGGGTCTTCACCTTGGTAGTCTAAGGGTTCGCTTTGCACCACATCTTCCATCACGGTATCGGGGTTGACCATAGCATTTTTGTCAACAGCGGATTTTCTCGTAGTCACCATCTCTTTAGCACGAAGTGAATACAAAAAGCGTACACAGAAAAAGAGCTGACTAACAACTTCCTACAGCTCTCAATGAAAGCACCATAATGTTTACCGAGTTTTTCGGAAACGAATAACTAACGGAATAATAAAAAGATAAGAACTGTAGAAATGCTGAAATGTAACTAAACAAACAGTGTTTTTACGTGGTTCAGGCGTTAACAAGCCCTAGTCCACGAGTCGATGTTATTATACTTGGAAAAGATTACAGTAAGATGGCTGGTGCACAAGAACTTCACACCCTCACAGTGTTTCTCTCGGGTTCTCTTGAAGAAGATGAAGCTAGAGAGATTTTAGTAGAGTTTTTGCTATATGATTTGTTCGTCCCTCTTCTTGTAAAATGAAGGGGTCTTTATAGCTAGGGTTTTGGATTAGGGTTTTTCTCTACGTACATGAGTCTTAATTACACCAGCCATAAATAGGGATACAATTACTGTAGTAGCATGGCTACAAGACTCTATGTGGGTATATTTACGTGAAAGTATGGGGAACACACAAAGTCAGCCGTCTTTTCCAAGTTGTCAGCGGAACAGTAGGCGAAAAGGTACCCTTAGGCGTGCTGGGATGTGTGCGGCTTTGACCTGACGGGCGTGTCAGGCGGGATCCTGTGTCAGGCGGATATCATTCCAAATATGCCTCATCCAGGACTCGACCATTTGGCTTTGTTCTGTGCGAGGCACGGAACTGCTTCCGCGGAGACCACTCGAAGAGCTTCTCCTGGAAGGAGCTTCCCCGAAGGATACCCCTTCGGGAGTCCGGGAGAGTTGACGAGTTTCCGTATTTTGTTTGCTTGGAAGAGTAATCCGGACACTAAGCGGGAGAGGCGAGGCTTTTCTGTTCATCCGCGAGCTCTGGTCACCTACCGTGAAAGACATCGATAATTCTGCTTCCCCGAGGTCATCAATCTAAACGCTATCCGGAAATCTGGATAACAGATGGGTTTCTGAGTTCAATCTTCCTCATGAACTAGAACTTCACTGACTGCATTTTCTGTCACAGCCAAATAAAGGTATAAAGCATATCCACTAATAGGATTTGATAGAACGAGGGGTTCAACCAGATGTTTCTTCAAATCCTGAAACGACTGCTTGCACTCATCAATCCACTTAAATCTTTTATTCCCTCTTAATAAGTTGTAGAAAAGAAGACATTTGTCAGCGGACTATGAGACAAAACAGTTTAGGGTTGCAATTCTGTCAGTTAAACTCTGGACTTCTTTCTGCGACCTAGGAGATGGCATATCTAGCAGCGATCTAATTTTCCCTGGATTGGCTTCAATCCCCTTTGAATTAACAATGAAGCCTGGGAATTTCCCTGACGAGAACCTGAAGGTACACTTTTTGGGATTCAACTTCGTGTTGTACTTCCTTAGCACAGCAAAACACTCTTTCAGATTGGATACATTGTTATTGGTAGTTTTTGACTTGACTAGCATGTCATCAACATAGACTTCCATGTTTCTCTTGATCTGGTTAACGAACAGTTTGTTCACCAGTCTTTTATATATAGCATCAGTATTCTTCAGCTCGAACGACATGACATTGTAGCAGTATACATTGTGCTTGGTCACAAAACTGGTATGCTTATGGTCCGTAGGGTTTGTCGTGATCTAGTTATATCCAGAATACGTATCCATGAAGGACATGATCTCATGAACAATCGTGGCATCTACGAGCTGATCGATTTTAGGCAAAGGAAAACAATCATTGAGGCAAGCCTTGTTGAGATTAGAGAAGTCAATGCATGTTCTCCACTTTCCATTAGGTTTTGGAACTAGCACGGGGTTGGATATCCAAGTCGGATACTTCGCCTCCTTGATGAACCCACATTTCAAGAGGCAGACTACTTCCTCTAAAGCTTCTCCTCTTTCTTTTCCCAACAACCTTATTTTTTGATGCTTGGCAGGTATATTCTTGTCCAAATTTAGCGTAGCATGATCATGCTAGGACTAATTCCCACCAAATCAGCATGAGACTAAGCAAAGACATCGAGGTTACTTCGCAAGAATGTTGGCCATAAGGTTGTAAAGCAATGAAAGTAGTTTGTTATTTATGAATTTATAAAATAAATATTTTTACATATAATTAATGTTTATTATTATTGAATAATATTTAGATAAATATCATAAAATTCCTAATTCATGAATGTATCTATAATCTTGTATTAGTACGAGAGGATTAAGATTATAAATAATGAATTAGATAGTCCACAGTTTATATTAAAATTATGGAATCTTTAATTAAACACTACTAGTACGATCCACTAGTATTATGAATACATGTGGTCCAGCTCTGGATCACTGGTGTAGTATGACATCTTAGTGGAGGTGCTTTATACAATAAGATTGTATAGGACTGGACCATATATGTATTTAACTATTTATTAAAATACCAATTACCATAAAGAGTTATAATTGTATCACTCGATGATCGTATCCAAATCGATCTAAATCATGAAGTTATCATGAACTCATGTTTATGTTATTTGGGTCATTTGAATCACTTGTTAGGGTCTGTCAGAATGATCATCCTAAAAACTTTTGTTTTGGGGGCTTAGTAACGTAGATGGTTGGGGACATGATTTACAGATATGCAATCCAAGTCTTCTTCATAAGAAGATTGAATAATGGTTCCCTTAAGTGTTAATTGTGGAACTGAACAGTTTGAGGCCTCTCATTTATAAAAGGTTTATAAATTAACTATTCTTTGGTGAATTAATGCTACTTAAGGATAAAGAGGTAATTAGAGGGGTAAAACGATAATTTTACCTAGCTCTAATTGTGAACCAATTATTGGAGGATTGAATTGCATGAAATAATTATATCAATGGATACTTAATAAAGTACTCAATAAATATAAGTCTATAATTACAAGAGTGCAATCTCGTATTTTTAGTGGAATAATATTGGGATTAATAAATAAGATTACTATATCAAAGAGCTTTAATTAATAATCTAAATTTATTGGAGCTTGGAATTATAGGTCCATAGGTACCTGTATCGGCTCTAAAAACATTGTACAGGGTAAGAGCAACAATAGAACAAGTAAGGGTATATTTGTCAAGAAAATTAGTTTCAAGGCAAATAAGTAATTATGAGATAATTATGGAAAATATATTTATTATTTAATTAATTGTAATTTTCGTAATTATTAATTAATTGAATAAAATAATTAGTTTTGAATTAATTATGTCATCTTATTTTAAATTATTTTGAGAAATTAATTTAATATTTAAATTTTAGAAATTTAAATTTAGATAGTTGATTTGAAATGAATCAGATTTCTTATCAGGGTTGTTAGATTGGTTTTGAATCAATATAAATTCAAGTAATATATTTTAATTGAATTATTTAAAATTATTATAATTAATAAAACTCTGGATGACTAATATAAATATAGATTATTATATTTCTCTCAAAAAGTTACAGATCGTAATATTCAGTCCAACTGAAAGAGAGTTTTTCCAGGGAGAAAAATAAAGAGAGAAAATAAATTGTTTCAACCATTCTCTTTACCCAAACTCCATTGATCTCATATGTTGAGAATACCAATGTAGTCCTATATTGTCCTATTGAATTTCTACGTGCTCACACACGTCCTGAAAAGTTGAGATTACGATCTGGAAGACTTTGGTGTTAGTCTTGCGTGCTTGGATAGGATGATAATTTATTATACAAGAAGAAAGCAAGGACACTTGATAGGCTTCAAGATTTAAATATTCTTCTGTTAGATTAATATATATAAATCATAGGATTTTTTATATATAAAATGGTTTTATATAAAAAAAAAAATTGTAATCTACTAGGGCCATAAATCGCATTCCATTGCACACTCGAAAAATCTGTTTCCAACAAAGAACTCGATCACGTTTGTCTTCTGTTCGACACTAAGGTTTTTTTAAATTTTTATAACTCTAGAAGTTGCTTCCTAATTGAGAAATACCTCTTCCATCTCCTCTAAAGCTTGGAGCTCTAACCTGTCTTCACGTATTCGTGGGCCAATTTCCTCTTGAATGGTGACCTCGATCTCCATCACATGAGGTTCCTTTGCCTCCTCAGAATTCACCATTGCCTGAGGTTCTTCAGCTTCCTCAATTATCACCATGGCTTGTTGCCTGGGTTGTGACCTTCCCTTCATTGAAATTCTATAGCATTCTATGGCAGTAAGTTGATCTCCGCTTACCATACATACCCATGTAGGCGAAGGGAACTTCATGGCCAAGTGGCGTATGGCTTCAAACACTATCAAAGCAGGTTTGTCTAGAATTTCATTATAAGCAGTTGGGCAATCAATAATGATGAACTTAAGCATATTCTTAGTAGCTCGCGTCTCATCACCTATGGTTACCACAAGCTTGATTGTCCTAATGGTTGTCAATCCTTCTTCTGGGAACCCATATAAAGTTTTGGAGGAGGCCTTTAAATTTGTAACAGAAAGTCCCATCTTCTTTAATGTGGACCTGAATAGCACATTCACGGAGCACCCATTGTCAATCAGAATTCTCCGAACTCTTTTGTTGGTGAGTTGAACGGTTATAACTAGCAGATCATTATGTTGGAATTGGACATGACTTGTATCGTCTTCTATAAAGATGATGGGCTATTTTTTCGTCTTCTGCTGCTTTGGCTGGCGCTGCTCGAGAGTGAATACCAAACCATCGTGGGTCTTCAGCTATTGGATATATCTTTTTTAGGCCCCATTACTCGTGCTAGCCAAATGAGGTCCACTATAAATTGTAGCTATGTCCCTCACTTCAGCAGGAGGAGGGATGAGAGGATTTTCTGGAGCAGGAAGGGCCACAGGTGGGTTCGCCTATTCACCGTTACTGGCCGTGGGTTCCGCGCGACTTGCCGGTTAGGAGCTACCCAGTTTTGGGTATACTGTGCTAACGGTCCAGGCCAAATGAGAGTCTCAATTTCATCCTTCATCAAATGAGAATCGTCTATTTTTTGGCCAATGTCATTGTGCTAATGACTGAATATGACCGGATCTCTCTTAGACCGCTAATTCTTCATGGACCCAGGTTTTTTCCATGGAAGACGACCAGAGTTGGCCAGGTAGATATTTTCCCATGTATCTAGTTAGGTCGATGTACATGGTGAAAATCGAAGTATACTAATTCCCACCACCATGGACTCTGTCTCCCAGAGGTTTATCCATTCTTGAGCTCGCGCCAAGAATTCGTCGATGTTCTGAACTCCTTTCCTTTGGAGCTCTTTCCACAATTCACCTCCTACGGTGATTGAAGATTGCATTTCCATAAACTTGGCACTATCATCAACATCTCTAGCTTGAGCTGCTATATTTGTGAACTGGCTTATGTAAGCCTTGAGGGACTCACCTTGTTGTTTATTTATATTGGCCAAGGAGTTGGCCTCCACCCGGACCTCCTTGGCAGCCCGTAACTGCATCTTGAACTCCGACAACAGCTGTTTCCATGAGGTGATTGTGTGTCTTCTATATTTATCAAACCACATCTTGGCCTCCCCAATCAAGGTGGCTGGGAAAAGTACGCAACGCAGGTTGACATTAAAATTATGGGCTCTCATTAGTGTGTTGAAGGTCCTGATGTGGTTTGACGAGTCAATAGTTCCGTCATAAGTTGCCATATGTGGCATCTTGAAGCCTGGCAGATATGGAGTTGCAGAAATATGAGGAGCAAAATGCTCGAGCTTCTCATCAGAGTCACAGTCGTCCTTGTTCCTTTCAGATATGAGGAGTGACATCTACTCCTCCATCATTGCAAGTCATTCCAGGGATGGTTCCCTCACTACCGGGTTGTCTAGGAGTTGAATATTAGCTCCCATCTTGGGTTGCACGTTATTTGGGTTATCGTCCCTCCAAGCTTGAGCTCGTTTTACTGGGATGTTCCCACCATCATGCCTCATAGGAGGTTTTCCCTTGTCTGAGTGTAACTCAGCTCGTTGTCTCAGCCTTGCTGTTTCCGTTGCACGTTTAAGTGTTGACGCATGTCTGATTGATGGTTAAAATGGTAACTCTGGGTAGAGTTTAGATGATCTCTCAGGTCGAGCCCCTGCCTACGAGAGTGCGTGTTGTGTAAACTCTTCGACCTTCCTTCATGATGGCGTTCTATCCAGTAACTATCCTCAACAATGCTCACCATCCGTTGATGAAGTCGTTGAGCTTGGTTATTGACTCGAACTAGAATCCCTGTATCATGAGATCGAGTGACGTAAGTGAACTCTCTGTTAACAGATTTTCTGCGGTCACTTCCACGAGAAGGTGTGTTTTGTTGAGCTCATGGAGGTGTTGGATGACAAATTTGCGATGGTGTATCCCTTATTGGTGAGTCCACCAACCGTCCATCTAGGCGTACCAGCTGAGGTCGCCCCTCGTCCACCCTAAGGTCTCTTACTGGTGTTCGTATTTTTACATCTCTTTCACATTGATTATTCACGAGGGTGTGAGCTGGTGGATTTGAGGGAATCCCTGTTCGCCTGGATACAGTCCTTGCCCACCCAGACTGATCGCGATGTTTCTTGGTGACATGGACTGCCTGTCCTGAGGGCACAGTACTCGGAGTGGAGGTCTGAACTAAACGACTCACATTAGCCTGACTGTGCCTGTGTGACTTGCTCCTCTGAGATCCACTAGCCCTCCTTCTAACATTAGCATTGGTTCTAGGATTGGGGGGGGGGGGGGGGGTAGTTGAGAAAAGATCTCATCAATGCGTCTGTTGGCATGGGCGAGATGGCTCCTGAGCTACACATTCCCCTGCTCAACCAGCCTTATATAATTGGCAGAATCTAGGTTGTTATTGTGATGTTGTGATGATGAACTGTTTGTTTCATGTTGGTCATCATTTTGGCATTGGGGCTACTTTCCATGACGTTTGGGCATTGAGGTACCCTCTCCAGCAGGACTGATAGGATGAAATTGTCCTTGGTCCTTAAGCCTCTTTGACTCGTTGTCACGTGCATACCTTCGTGTTACCACGATTGTTGGCGAATAGGTTTTGGAGTGAAAATTTTGTAGAAAAAATTGAAAGTCGAATTATCCTCTCAATGTAAGCACCAATCTGTTGACGCGGTTTTCCGCCAACAGTGAACTAAGAAGTTCAAAAATGAGGAGTTAGGCTTTATCTTAAATCGTAAATAAGGAAAGAAGATTTTACGTAGTTAAGTGATTGAAATTCACCTAGTCTACAAGTCAGTAGTATTGCTTAGGTGATCACTGAGAAAATTGTTTATAACGATTTTAGCAGAGTGTTTGCATACAAGATTTCAGTCCATTCCCTCTCTCTCTATTTATAGGGGTTCAATGGACATAATTCAGTGATCATTTACATGAGTAACATACTGTTGGTTTTTGGTCATGTGATTGACAATGCAGCAGAAGCATGTGATAATATTTCAATGCGATAATAACAATTATTAAAACATAAGAACGAATCACTATAAGAACTATAACTAGAATGAGATCTTTCTCATGCGACATGAATCTCAATAAAAGAAAAATACAAATATCTTTTTGTAGATGTAGAACACGTGTATATCAACAATGTCTTAGCCTCCTAACCCGCCATCTTCCATACTATGACTCTCACAAAGAGAAAGAGACATGTGGATGTCTATGCTATTTGATAGGATACACCAGAACACACTTTTGAATCTTAATACAAGAGAGAATGTTCTTCTCACAATTCAGAGAGAACAAAGTTCTCTATTTTCTCTCTTGGAAAATAACCTGAAATGCATCTGATGTCTTTTTTTTTTCTTGATGTTATATTCTATTAATATAACAAAAGAAATATGACCTAGCCCTAATCTCATTGGGCCTATGTGTGGGCCAAAGTCCATTTGGATTGTGGTTGGTGCCAACTATAGGGCTTTGGGCCTTGTGGTATTTTATCTTTATAAAATGCTATTTGTTGGGCCTTTATCATATTATTTTATGTAGTATACAATTCTACCACAAAATTAAATATGATTAAATTAATTTTCAATAAAAACTTGTTATCCAGATTTCTGGATAGCATTTAGATTGATGTCCTCGGGGAAGCAGAATTATCGATGTCTTTCACGGTAGGTGACCAGAGCTCGCGGATGGACAGAAAGGCTTCGCCTCTCCTGTTTAGTGTCCGGATTACTCCTCCAAGCAAACACGACACGGAAACCCGTCAACCCTCTCGGACTCCCGAAGGGGTATCCTTCGGGGAAGCTCCTTCCAGGAGAAGCTCTTCGAGTGTTCTTCGCGGAAACGGTTCCGTGCCTCGCACGGAACAACACCAAGCGATCGAGTCATGGAGGAGGCATATTTGGAATGATATCCACCTGACACAGGATCCCGCCTGACACGCCCGACAGGTCAAAGCCGCACACATCCCAGCACGCCTAAGGGTACCTTTTCGCCTACTGTTCCGCTGACAACTTGGAAAAGACGGCTGACTTTGTGTGTTCCCCATACTTTCATGTAAATATACCCACATAGAGTTTTGTAGCCATGCTACTACAGTAATTGTATTCCCTATTTATGGTTGGAGTAATTAAGACTCATGTACGTAGAGAAAAACCCTAATCCAAAACCCTAGCTATAAAGACCCCTTCATTTTACAAGAAGGGGGACGGCCAACAGATCACATAGCAAAAACTCTACAAAAATCTCTCTAGCTTCATCTTCTTCAAGAGAACCCGAGAGAAACACTGTGAGTGTGTGAAGTTCTTGTACACCAGCCATCTTACTGTAGTCATTTCCAAGTATAATAACATCAACTCGTGGACTAGGGCTTGTTAACGCCTGAACCACGTAAAAACACTGTTTGTTTAGTTACATTTCAGCACTTCTACAGTTCTTATCTTTTTATTATTCTGTTTGTATTCGTTTCCGAAAAACTCGGTAAACATTTTGGTGCTTTCATTGAGAGCTGTAGGAAGTTGTTAGTCAGCTCTTTTTCTGTGTACGTTTTTTGTATTCACTTCGTGCTAAAGAGATGGTGACTACGAGAAAATCCGCAGTTGACAAAAATGCTAGGGTCAACCCCGATACTGTGATGGAAGATGCGGTGCAAACCGAACCCCTGGACTACCAAGGTGAAGACCCGACATCCCGCCAGGATCGGGTCAGTACCGAAGATACGACATACCTAGAAGACGAAGAAGAGTATGTCCAAGACGGTTATTACAAGGACGGCTGCTACTATGAGAAGGACCCAGAACTGGTCCAAGTAGCCGAAGAACTGGAGGTCACCAAAGCCAAGCTTGCTGAGCAGGAGCGCCTCTCCGAAAAAATGCAGCGCATGATGGAGCGCCTCCAAAGCAAGTTCGGAGACCTAGGCGACTCGGACGAGGACGCCTCTGTTTTAGGTGGTGCTGATGCCGCTATGCCGGATCCAGCCGCTGCTGGACCATCCAAAGCCGCCCCTAACAAGGGCAAAGAAAAAGTTGGAGAGCCTGTACGCGCTGACGCCCCTGCACCTCCTAAAGGCGGGAATCACCAGGCCGACTGCCCCCCCCCCCCCCCGCGCGCAGAAGGTCTCTGGCGCTCCTAAGCCCAGATGTCCTTCAGCCCCAAGGGGGCACTCCGTGCCTAAAGGGCCCGGTGCTAAGGCACCCAGGCCTAGGGGAAGGAACAACCGCCCCAGTGATTCCGTCAACCAGGACGGTCGGGCTGTGAACTCGCACTCCGAAGACAGTTGGTCCATGGTGGACCTAAGAAGAAGGTTGGAGGCCAAGTATGAAAAGGCCAAAGGAGAAAAGGCCCGGCCTCGCGGAGATGACCTCCGAAATCATATTAACGACAAGCTCCGGGGACGTGACCTCCCGGAGAGTGATACGAAGAGGCTCGAGGAACAGATTGCTGCCTTGACCAAGCTGGTCCGGAAGCAAAGTGGGGCCCTGTCAGACTCTGAGGAGGAAGACCCGGAACCATGTATTCGGAGGATCGCGGAAACGTCCCTCCCGGATAACTTCAAAATGCCTCACATAGAATTATATGATGGGAGGACGGACCCGCGTACCCACCTAGCTAAATACAACAAAATGATGCAAGTGGCGCGTGTCAGTGAAGACGCCAAATGCATGTGCTTCTCACTCACCCTTACCAAGTCCGCGGAGGACTGGTGGAAAAGATTAGCTCCCGGATCAATCCACAGTTGGAAGGAGCTACAGTCCGCATTCAGGAGGCAGTTCATTGCTGCCCGCGACCACGACATGGAGGTTGGTTCCTTAACCAACATCAAGCAGCAACCCAATGAGAACCTCAAAGCTTTCATTCAGAGAATGATGGAAGCTGCTGCAAAGACCAAGGTCAGCGATGACATGAAGCTGATCGCCCTTCAATCGGGCCTTACTGTCGGCTCCCTGCTATGAGGGGAAATGCAAAGGAGACGGGCAGAAACGCTGTCCGAATTCATGTCAAAAGCTCAGGGAATCATCAACCTTGAGGATGCCTACCAGCAGGCCTTTGGAGTTCCCCCGGCTCCAACGCCTTCCGTGACTGCGCCGAGCTTTGCTTCGCAAGCTCCCGCACCAGCCCTCGCACTTCCAGGAGCCCAATTCACTCCAAGTGTGTATGGGCCTTCTGCGTCTGCTCAGACGCCGAGTCAAACCCATTTCTCTGGGTACGGAGCTGTACAAACCGGATGTAGTATCGCTCCTGGCATGCCGCAGCCGCAAGTGGAAGGCCCAGAACGAAATTTGAGCCAATCGCGGAGCAAACGAAGCGGAAGAAACTCCAACCGGGGAGACCATTCAAAGAAACCCCGGAAGGACTATGAGCCCAAGTTCACGGAATATACCAGTTTGATAGACTCGCGAGAGAATGTCTATCGAGCGACCTGTAATATGGTCAACTACAGGAAGCCCCCGAAAGTGTCTCACGGAGGAAGGCGTCCGCGAGACTCCAATAAGAGGTGTGAGTTCCACGAAGACGTGGGGCACACCACGAATGAGTGCCTTCAGCTGAAGGATGAGATCGAGTCCCTGGCAAGAGCGGGACACCTCAGTCAGTGGGTGAGGATACCCATTATCTATCCCGGACAGGGGGTAGTTCACGGAGCTGCATATTCCCCGGGACAGAGGGGGACCGCTAGCGCTCCTGGAGCCGGTCACCCCCAGGCTCCCGGGTCTCAGTTCCCAGCGCTTCCTGCTCCAACCCCTCCGGCACCCATTGCCTTGTTGGCTCCAGGACCTGGCAACCCATATCCGCCCGGCCTTGCTCCACCACCCGTTGACGGACACGTAGCCACCATTTCCGGAGGACCGCACCTTGCCGGAAGCACCCGCAACTCCCAGAAGAGGTACTTGAGGGAGTTAGAACACACCGGGGAGATGTGCGCCTTGGTTCAATCACCCGCTCAACGCCCCCGAATGATGGACCTTCCCATCACCTTCACGGAGGACGATGCTCGACATGTGCACTTCCCCCACAACGATCCCCTCGTGGTGGAAGCCCAAATTGCCAATAAGAAGGTCTCACGGATCTTGGTCGACAACGGAAGCTCCGTAAACATCCTCTTCAAAGCGGCCTTCCATGCGATTGGATTAACCGAGACAGACCTGAACCCATGCCCCATCTAGCTTCAAGGGTTCAATGGGGATGCACTCATGCCATTAGGCAAAATTCAACTTCCAGTCACCCTCAGGGGAGAAAGCGACGCTTGTGCCTTCAAGCACAGCACATTCGTGGTGGTCGACTGCCCCACGGCGTATAATGCCATCCTAGGCCGACCGGTCCTAATAGATTGTGGGGCCATAACCTCGATACGCCACTTATGCTTGAAGTTTCCATGCGACGATGGGCGTATCGGCACTCTCCGAGGAGACCAGCGAAGTGCACGAAGCTGTTATAACGTCTCCGTCCGATTCGTCTACACGGTCCAGGAGACGGTTGCTGCCATTCCTTTGGCGGAAGAATTACCAGAAACTGGGGGTGCTCAAGAGGCATACTTTGACGAACTCGACCCAAGAGTGGGAATCGAGAAAGCAATAGAGCCGATGGAGGAATTCGAAGAGGTGATCCTCAACCTGGGAGATCCCACCAAAGTCATTCAGGTGGGGAAAAACCTGCCATCGGCCATTCGAGATAAGATCGTGGCCACTGTGAAGAATAATCACAATATCCTGGCATGGTGCCACGCTGATATGACGGGGATTAATCCTAATGTTGCGTGCCACGCACTCAACATAGACCCATCTGCAACTCCAATTCGCCAAAAGAGGAGGCCGTTAGACCTAGTGAGGGCCGAAGCCATCAAAGCTGAAGTGGACAAGTTGATGTCCATACGCTTTCTCCAGGAGTCACACTATCCCGTGTGGTTGGCCAACCCAGTTCTAGTCCCGAAACCCGATGGGTCCTGGAGAATGTGCATTGACTTCACGGACCTAAACAAAGCCTGCCCGAAAGATTGTTTCCCTCTTCCGCGAATCGATCAGATGGTAGACGCTACTTCCGGGTACGAACTCTTATCCTTCATGGATGCGTACTCCGGATACAACCAGATCAAGATGCATGTCGCGGACCAGGAACACACCAGCTTCCTCACGGAAAAAGGTGTCTACTGTTACGTGGTCATGCCTTTCGGTTTGAAGAATGCTGGGGCGACGTACCAGCGTCTAGTAAACAGGATGTTCAAGGACCAACTGGGGAGGAACATGGAGGTGTACGTGGACGACATGTTGGTAAAGTCCAAGACCTCCGGGGACCACAGTGATGACCTTGAGGAAGCTTTCGCCGTGATCCGAAAGTACGGAATGAAACTGAATCCAAAGAAATGTACTTTCGGGGTCTCGTCTGGGAAGTTCCTCGGTTTCATTGTCAGCTCCCGCGGAGTGGAAGCCAACCCTGAGAAAATTAAGGCGTTCATAGATATGCCTTCCCCCCGGAAGCATAAGGATGTCCAGAGTGTTACCGGAAGGATAGCTGCTCTCAGCCGCTTCGTATCCAAGGCCACTGACAAGTGTATCCCCTTCTTCAACGTGTTGCGAGGAAACAAGAAGTTCGAGTGGACCCCCGAATGCGAAGCAGCCTTCCAACACCTCAAGGAACATTTAACCCGAGCTCCCATTCTGTCCAAACCTGTCGAAGGAGAGGCGTTGTTCTTATACTTAGCTGTGACAGAGCACGCAATGAGTGCCGCTCTCGTCCGGGAAGATGGCCGTATCCAGCTCCCTGTGTATTACGTAAGCAAGAGGTTACTGGACGCCGAGTCCAGGTATTCAATGATCGAAAAACTCTCCCTCTGCTTGTTAATTGCTTCGTGGAAGCTAAGGCCATATTTCCAGGCGCACACCATCAAAGTACTCACCAACCACCCTCTCCGACAAGTCTTGCAGAAGCCCGAGTCTTCTGGCAGATTGCTTAAGTGGGCCATGGAACTGAGCCAGTTCGACGTCCACTACCAACCACGTGTTTCCATAAAGGGTCAAGCTCTCGCGGACTTTATTGTGGAATGCTCGGGAATGAACGACCTCCCGGAAGATCCTGTCCCGGAACTTCCCACCTGGAAGGTCTACGTAGACGGAGCCTCGAATGAAAAAGGAGCTGGAGCAGGGGTCATCTTAATATCTCCCCAAGGGCATCAGCTCCAGAGCGCCATCCGTTTCGCGTTCCCAGCATCCAACAACGAGGCAGAACACGAAGCCATGTTAGCTGGATTACGACTGGCCAGAGAAGTCGGGGCCCAAAAAATCGAAGTATACAGCGACTCCCTACTTGTGGTAAACCAAATATCCGGGGAATACCAGACGAAAGGCGAAAAAATGGCTGCCTACGTGTCTCTCTCCCGCGGCCTACTGCAGCATTTCAAAGGCTACCAAATCCGCCAGGTCCCCCGGGACCAGAACTCACTCGCGGACACGCTGGCCAAGCTTGCAACGGACCCGGAGATTGAACAATACGGCCTAGTCCCCATCGGGCACATAGAAGCCCCCAGTACTGAGACACGAAGGATAAACGCCATCATCGACCATTCCCACTCCTGGATAGGACCCATCCTCAGATTTCTCACCACCGGAGAGCTCCCCACTGATAAAGCTGACGCAAGGAAGCTCCAATATCAAGCTCCCCGATACGTGGTTATGGATGGAAAGCTTTACCGCAGGGGGTTGTCCATACCCTTCCTTAGGTGTGTTTCCGGAACCGAAGTCAGCACCATCATCCATGAGGTTCACGGAGGCTTCTGTGGCGATCATACCTCCGGGCTGAGCCTCTCCAAAAAGATCCTTCGACAAGGATACTTCTGGCCCACCGTGAAGAAGGATTGTGTGGATTATGTCAGGAAATGTGAGCAGTGCCAGAGGTACGCCAAGGTTCCGCGAGCGCCGCCTACAGAAATTACCTTAATGACCAGCCCCTGGCCGTTCGCCGTTTGGGGCATTGACCTAGTAGGTTCCCTCCCAACTGGAAAGGGTGGAGTGAAGTATGCCATAGTCGCGGTAGACTACTTCACCAAATGGGCTGAAGCTGAACCTATGAACACGGTCACATCTAAAAAAGCACTGGACTTTGTCATTAGGAATATAGTGTGTCGTTTTGGGCTTCCACGAAAAATTGTGTCCGACAACGGAAAGCAATTTGACAGTGAACACTTCACGAACTTCTGTGCTTCGCATGGAATTATCAAAAGCTTTTCCGCAGTCGCCAGACCCCAGGCTAATGGGCAAGTGGAGGCTGTAAACAAAATATTAAAGACCACGTTGAAGAAAAAACTCCAAGCCTGCAAGGCTCACTGGCCGGAAGAACTTCCGCGAGTACTTTGGGCCTATCGCACAACAGAGAGAACTTCGACGGGGCACACGCCTTATTCCATGACCTTCGGTTGCGAGGCCGTCATCCCAGTAGAAACTATGATCCCCTCTCACAGGCAAGATACCTACGACCCTACCCAGAACCATGCCCTTCTCCAGGAGTCCTTGGACATGATCGAAGAGCTCCGGGAACAGTCGCAGGTCCAACTAAAAATGTACCAAGGCAAGATAGCCCGACACTTTAACACGAGAGTCAAGAGCCGTACATTCGAAGTTGGGGATCTTGTCCTACGGAGAGTATTTCCTGCTACGCAGGATCCGGGAGTGGTAATCCTCGGACCCAACTGGGAAGGCCCCTACGAAGTCCAAGAAAAAGTGGGCCACGGGACGTATCACTTAAAGAGACTCGACGGATCTAAAGTCCCGCGCGCCTGGAACGCGGAGCACCTCCGCCGTTACTACCAGTAGGCCCCGGACCATCTAGTCGGAAGTCCTTGGTGAAATTAGCAAAAGTGAAAAATGTGGAAATAATCCTCCCTGTTGTAAAACTCACGCCTAGCAGGCTAATGTAATGAAACACGAAGAGATTCACTCCGCTTTTACTGCACTTTTCATCCCTATGTTCAAAGCTGCGTTTTAACACGTGACCACGCGGTCCGGAGACGTCCGGACCCCACGCTCACTTGGGGGGGTATACATGGCTAAGGCATAGCCATACGCCCCTTGAACAAAACGTACACAGAACACCACTATTGTGCTAGCATTGTGTTAGAAATTTTTGAATTGTTTGAAATGTTTGAATTGTTAAGCTTAGGATTATTTGTTGCCATGAACATGCTTGCATTACGTGTCCTATGTGCATTATGTGCTTATGTGAAAATTTCCATGGAAATGCCTGCCATTATGTATCATGAAAATTATCTCCTGTGTAGCCCCGCGATGGACAGGACTGGGGGTTGAGGCACGTTCATAGAGCTACGCCGAAACACCCCCAACTCCCTGACAAGTCCTTTGCAGAATACTCCGCGATCGCTGTAGAGCTTTGCTTCGTAAGCTCCAGCTCCGGGTCCCGCAAGGCGAAAGATGGCAAGATCCGCGATCGCTGTAGAGTTTTGCTTCGCAAGCTCCAGCTCCGGGTCCCGCAAGGCGAAAGATGGCAAGATCCGCGATCGCTGTAGAGCTTTGCTTCGCAAGCTCCAGCTCTGGGTCCCGCAAGGCGAAAGATGGCAAGATCCGCGACCGTTGTAAGCCTTGCTTCGCAGGCTCCAGCTCCGGATCTCACAAAATAATGCATGGCGAGCTCCTCGACCATTGCAAGTTTCAGCTCCAGGAGCAGACATGGTCGATCCACCACTCACAGCAGGCCTTGCTTCGCAAAGCCCCTGCTCCGGGATCACACCTGGTGGGCGTGGCGATTTCCCCGACAGCAACGAGCCTTGCCTCGCAGGGCTCCATGCCAGGTCCCTGAAGTCAGCCACCATGAGGTTCGCAACAACGGTTAGTTTTGCTTCGCAAAGATCTAACCTTAAGTCTAGCGACGCTCACCAAAAGAACTCCCGTTCCAAACCATGAAATGGCTCACCTTAGCAATCCCAGCGAACAGTATAACTACAAGTCCCGGGATTGGCTATCTTCCTTAGGAAAGCTAAAATACGGTGAAAGGAGCCTGGCCGTTGGAACCAGGAAACCTTCGTAACCTAGAAACTACGTGGGAAAAGACATCAGCCGTTAGAGCTTCAAGTGAGAAGTGCATAGGTTTTGGCCGTTGGAACCAAAACCTCATGCGCCCCTACAACAGTTTCTACCGTATAAAAGTCTACCCTAAGCGCAAAGATAAATAAAGAACTCGGCAGAAAGGAAAGGAGAATGCTATAATTATGGCAAATATGTCCGCAATGAAAAACTCAAAATGAAAAATAATTAAAGATAAAACCCCTTCAAGCATTAGGGGTAGCTGCAGTTTCCACGACCGCGGCTTCGGGGGCATCAGCTTCAACTGAGGCTGGCGGAGTCGGCTCATTGGAAGGCGGAACTTTGTCACGGGAAGGTTCAGAGGTCCCCGCCTCTCCGGGATCTCCCGCCTCAGGGGCTCCAGCACGTTCGTCAATGTTGTAAGTTTGGGCGTACGCCTCTGGGCCTTGATCCCACACGAGTAGCTTCTCCCTCATGGCTTCGGCATCATCTCCCAGATAGCCTAGTACCTCCGGGTTCACTTTCCAGAGTTGATGCATGAGGACCACATGCGATATATTAATCATCCTGTTCAGTATCACCTCAGCATCCTCCTTCTCCTTCAAGCGCTCCGCCTCGGAGGTTGCCAGCTGTGCCTCCGCGACAGTTAGTTGAGCCCTCAATTTTTCCATTTCGGCCTTGGAGGCATCCCGCTCTCCCTTAAGAGAATCAATCTCCTTGCGCTGCTCCTTGTTTTGGTTCAGCATGGATTGCTTCTCGGTCACATGCCCCCTGGCAGTGAATTGCAAGGCTCCGATCTCTTCATCCTTCTCGGCGATCCCCAACTCCATCATAGACACGAGATCCCTGCTCCTCTTGTGAAGTTGCTCCTCCTCGTGCAGCTTATTCTGAAGAGTGGAATATTCCCCTTGCTGCTTAAGGACGAGATCATTTTTCGCTTGCAAGCGGGCTTCCAAAGTATCCTTCTCCACCCTGGCTTGGGACAGCTCTTCCCGGAGCTTGGAGTTTTCGGCCTTCATCTCATCCGACCGCTGTCTGAACTCATTCTCTGCCTTGGCCCGGTACTCTTGGTATTTGGCAAGATATTTCTTGTCCGCCTCTTCCTCAGCCGTGCGCCGGACCTGATCAATCTTCTCCGAAGCCACCAAGGCCTGTTGGGTCAGTTTCTGCTTCTCCGCCTCCAAGGCCTGGCGAGCCAACTGGCTCTCCTCCAACTGCACCAGAACTGCACCAACTTCCCGGAACGAGCGTTCCGCGATCATAGAGGCCTGCAAGGAAAGACAACAGAATGAGTTAAGCCGGACCAAAAGACAGATGATCCCAAAACACAACAACTGACGGCTTACCCCGGACAATTGGTGCTTCACGGCGTGTGTCAGCAACAGCGGATCCTTACTGCTACTGATGGCCCATTTCTCAGAATTGAGCTCGCACAAGCTCAGGGCCATGTCCTCCATCATCTCCGCTCCGAACGGCGCCAATGCACGTCCGAGCCTAGGCACCAGCCTCTTCTCCAAGGCTGGGCCATCCAAAACCGCTCCGGCCGGGTGAAGGGATCTCACCCCCTCGGCCAGCTCAGCTCTCTTCACGACAGACAAGTTATCTGCCCTTCCCTGAGTAACAGCCTTCTCCGCCTCTAACCGCCTCTTCAAAAAACTATCGGCCCGTCTTACACCCTCCAGGAGGGCAGCGGGGAAACTGGTTGGCTTCCGAGGGAAGTGGAACTTCAGGCCAGGCAGAGGAAGGTTTGTTAGCTGAGAAGGAGACCCCGAAAGGGTGGACCCCTTTTGGGCCGGAGGAGGAGGCAGCCGGGGTATTAAGGCCCCGGTCTGTTGCTTTTGCTGCTGCGGCAGCGGAAGTAATTGCCCTTGTTGCTGCTGCTGGTTTGGATGTTGTTGTTGCTGCCGCTGTGGCGTTGGTGATCGTCTCTGTTGTTCTTGTTGCTGCTGTTGTTGTAGTTGTGGTTGCTGTCGTTGCTGTTGTTGTTGCCTTCGACCAGGAGAAGAGTGTCTAAGGAGTTTCTTGTTAGCACCCTCAGCATCTTCTCCGGGACGCTTGCTCACCCCAGTTGTCTTCACGGGAAACACAAGCCCTTCCCCGTCGCTGCTGCTACTCGAGACCATCATAGTCTCGGAAGGCCCGTCAGCAGGAGATTTCTCTACCTCCGGAGACGCTTGCGCCTCGCCACTTGTCTTCTTGGGGGTGGCAGCTTTACCTCCCCTACCAGCCTTGGTCTTCCGTCCTTTCCCCGTGGACGGGTCTTGGCTGGTGGCAGCCTTCTTAATGAGCAAAGTAACCCTCCCCAACATCTTGGCTTCTGGATACTCTGCAAGAAACATACAAAGCAAGGTTAGCGAACCAACAAGCAATGAGAAAGAAGATAAGCGGAAGACAAGACAATCAACAACATAAAAGCACAAGCAAGCCCGCCAGCAGGGAACAAGAAACAAGAAAAAGAAACGTTTGAAAGGGACGACCATGCACGAGAAGCGTGGATGGCCTTCCCCGAGCAAAACAAAACACCGCTTCCTGCTCCAGGAAGCTCCCGTACTCCTTGAAGTCCGGGAATGACATGCTGAGGGAAGAAGGGTCAACCATGATGACACCTTCTGGCAGACTACCGTCACTCAGACACCCGAGGAGCTCATCTACCCTATCGCAATATCTGTCAAAGGGTATCCTACGCGGATCTAGCCTAAGGAAGCGGGGATCGAACCCCATCTGAGAGGTCCGGGAAACCTCAGACAGGCTGGGGGTGTGGATCAATCGAAAACTAGTCTTACCTCTCCCGGAGGTGCTAGCCCCCGGAACCCCTTCGTTAGGGTAAGCCGCGGCGTGGCGGGCCTCGATCTCCTCTTCCTCCGGCTGGGGGTCGGGGAACCTCTCCGCCCAACTAGGAGATAAAGTATTCTCGTCCCGGGCTGCTTGGGTGATCACCTTAGACAGCTCCAGGGCAATCTGCTCCCGGATGTCAGCTGACACCTGACTTTGCCCCCTGCCACTCACTGGCTCGATGTTTTGGAAAGAGGCGAGTAGCCCATACTCCCTCAAAGATTCGGAGGTCACGAGTCCCTCCACTTTCAACTCTTCCTCCGAAAGCCCTTCGTAGAACTTGGACCTCCTTATCATCTCCGCACAGCGAGGAGTCCGCGGAACGACTTCTGCAAAATTCAAATACAAGCATTAGAGATCCTCCCAAAAAGCAAATCAAACGCAAAGAAACAAAGTTGAAAAGGAGAGAAAGGAGCACTTACCAGGGATTTTGAAGTCCAAAGATAGGGCTGGCACCCTCTTCAGCGGAAAGCCAGTCGTCAGGAACCAGTACTCCCGGAGGTCTGGAACCCTCGCGGTATGACAGGTGGGGCACATCACGTCCGGGTGCCTTTCCAGCCTGTAAAACCCCACCTTGTCTGAATGACCCCTCATAGGCTGAGACTTCAACCCGTAGAAGTACAGCACCTCCTCCGGGGTAGGAGCTTCCAGTTTCCGGGACTTGCAAAAGATGAACCACCCCGCTAGGAGCTTGTAGCTGGGAGGAATCAACTGGAAGGGGGCAATCCCCGCCTTCACACAGAAATTGGCAAAGTAACTCCTTAGGGGCAAGTGCGCCCCACACACTATGTGTGCCCAGCTCCAGGCACCAAAGCCCTCGTGACTCTGGCTAGCCGACTTGCCCAGCACCGACAGACGGTGCCACATCAGACCTGGGATGTTCTTCAGGCCTGCCTCGGAGGAATACAGCTCCAGCATGCCATAGTTCCTGAAAAGGTTCGGCTTTTGGTCCATCTCCCAGATTGAGCTATTGGAAGTCGATGGGCTAGCCACGACCACTTTCGCCTTTCCTTTCCCCTTTGCACCAGCGACAGGGGAACCCTTCTCCTGGGCAGAATCAGCCTCCCCCACAGCGAGGAGTTGCTCCTTTGAGATGTTCGTCACTGGACAAAAGAAAGAAAGAAGAAAACACTCTAAGCAGTCAGCACCCTTGTCATACCCTAGTGGTATCAAAGGCGTCAGGGAGACCCTCCCCGAAAACTGCTTGGAGAGGCTCCCACCGAGCTTACCGAGGGATTGGCACCATGCCACCCGAAGGGCAGCAAGGAACCAGACTCAGACTCCGAGCCTAAGCCCACCAAAAGAAGTGTTTTTCCAGAGAAAGACACCCTAGAGGCGTTCATGCTTATGCCCTAAAACAGCAAAACAAGGAACGACTTTCCAAACGCAAATCGTCAAAGCATGCAAAAAAGGCTACTTATCGACTCACATCAATCACATGCCTACCAAAGCCCTATTCACGCATGCACATAAGCGATAATGGCAGAAACCTCTACTCTAACAACTACCAACAACCTAAGGTCTGGGAGGAAAAAGCAAAGTAGAAATACTTACTGATATTCAGGTAGTTGGAGGTTGAAGGAGTAACTGGATCACTGCACAGCACGATCGCGAGAAGTAAAAGCTGCAAAGACGAACGGCGATTCAAACCAGGAACTTCCGCGAATAAACCCACTGCCAAATCAAAAGAAAAGTTTCCAGATCCTTACCAAAAGAAGTGGCAAGTTCGGAGGAACGGAAGCTGGGAAGCCTGAGAGTTCGAAGGTTTGGAAATCTGAAAATCCGAAAGATAGAGAATTTGAAAGCGTAAAGAGGAAGAAAGGTCCTTTCCCTCGTTTTTATAGTAGGGAAGAAGTCGTTTCGAATTCCTCAAATGGACGGTCCCGATCTTCCCATTCCGTGTGCATCAGATCCAACGGCTGGAGATGAAGCGACGATCCTATTTATGACTCCTCGGATGGGAATAGAGTATTTATTTCCCATCATTACACCACCTCGGGCCCGGAGTACCATTAAAAACCGTCAAATCATTACTCAGATGACTGACGCATGCATACTCAACCAGTCGCCTCACGCACACGTCTTGGTCGCAGAACCATTCCCAGCATGACACGTGGTCCTTGCCGCACTTGAGTACTTGAGTTCAAACAGAAGAAATTCCCTTTCTTTTTCATACTAACACTCAGGCGGGAAAAAGGAACCCTTCCGGGAACACAGAAGGTGGCCCCTCGCCTAATCTAAGAGACCAAAATACCCGGAGGACTGTACAAGCTCCCGGATCTCTCAAAGCTCCGTGACCTTGGGGGGTAAATGTTATCCAGATTTCCGGATAGCGTTTAGATTGATGTCCTTGGGGAAGCAGAATTATCGATGTCTTTCACGGTAGGTGACCAGAGCTCGCGGATGGACAGAAAGGCTTCGCCTCTCCTGTTTAGTGTCCGGATTACTCTTCCAAGCAAACACGACACGGAAACCCGTCAACCCTCTCAGACTCCCGAAGGGGTATCCTTCGGGGAAGCTCCTTCCAGGAGAAGCTCTTCGAGTGTTCTTCGTGGAAACGGTTCCGTGCCTCGCACGGAACAACACCAAGCGGTCGAGTCATGGAGGAGGCATATTTGGAATGATATCCACCTGACACAGGATCCCGCCTGACACGCCCGACAGGTCAAAGCCGCACACATCCCAGCACGCCTAAGGGTACCTTTTCGCCTACTGTTCCGCTGACAACTTGGAAAAGACGGCTGACTTTGTGTGTTCCCCATACTTTCATGTAAATATACCCACATAGAGTTTTGTAGCCATGCTACTACAGTAATTGTATTCCCTATTTATGGCTGGAGTAATTAAGACTCATGTACGTAGAGAAAAACCCTAATCCAAAACCCTAGCTATAAAGACCCCTTCATTTTACAAGAAGGGGGACGGCCAACAGATCACATAGCAAAAACTCTACAAAAATCTCTCTAGCTTCATCTTCTTCAAGAGAACCCGAGAGAAACACTGTGAGTGTGTGAAGTTCTTATACACCAACCATCTTACTGTAGTCCTTTCCAAGTATAATAACATCGACTCGTGGACTAGGGCTTGTTAACGCCTGAACCACGTAAAAACACTGTTTGTTTAGTTACATTTCAGCACTTCTACAGTTCTTATCTTTTTATTATTCTGTTTGTATTCGTTTCCGAAAAACTCGGTAAACAAAACTAATTTCAGAAAATTATTTATATAATTTTATTTGCCATAAAATATTATTTCATGAAATAATATTAATTTGTGGGATTAAAAATAATACTTTATCAATTTTAAATATTTCATTTTAATACCAAAATCCTACATTCGTGTTATCGAGCTAGTACGGGAACAGTATGAACCCCTAGTTCTAAGCTCCAATAATTTAATTAATTTCACTAACTCTTAGTTCCATTAATTAATTTATTAACTATGAATTATTCCACTAGAAATTCATAGTTGAACTCTCAAAACTACAATCTTATATTATTAGAAGCTATAACTATAAAGTCGTCCATTGATTTAGTCATTTGCATGAGTTATGACCTTCTGCTAGTTGTTCATAATTAAAGCTAGGTCTTAATGTCTGTTAAACGCTCTAATTAGGTCCTTATCAATTAGTTCCATTGATTCTTTAAAGAACATTATTGTATAAATTTTATTATAGAATGAAGTTTATGTTCTCTACCAGAAATTGAGTGCCCTATGTTCAAGCCCCGAATCAACACTAAAAGAAACAACTAATATGATTTCATTTAAGTAAGGAGCAGATTCCATATCTGTGTAGTATGTTCCCAGCCACTTGTAGTTTTCTGACTCCAAGACATTAGGAATTCGGTCGTAGGAATATTGAACCTTACCCGACAAGTCAAAAGTCATAAAAGCACAAATAGGAGTTCATTACTCACTTCAGGATTAAGGATAAGTCTCAAACAACGATCAATTGATGAATGTTAAACTTCTATATTTTAACGGAGATCATCATAAGTTCTTTCTTTCATTGTGTCCCAGTCCAATACAATCTATATTGTATACGGTAACTCTATCTTTTTGTGTCTCTACACTTAACAGTCTAGATAAACTTCTCTGTCTTACACAGAACATAGACCATACTCATAATTTTATTAAATAAAGCTCCCACTTTAATTAGCGATTACGAAAAATTTGTATAATATTATATTGAATTAAATCCTCTTGTATATATATCATTATACATATACGTAATTCAAGACCACATCAATAATATTGGATCTTCATGATAAACGACATGTATAATTAAATACAAATACAAGTACAAAATATTAACTTTATTTAATTAATAGTAATCGTTCATACATAAATATGCTCATTGTATACATCAAAGGGAAGACAAAAATAATAACTAATATGCTCATTGTATACATCAAAGTGTAAAACAAAAAAAAAATATTCACATTAAGCTCAAAATGGGTAACTAAGGATTTAATACATCAAGGTTGGCTTGAAATGCTCAATTGTTTCAAACAATTGGCTAAATCATCCTCCTAAGCATGTATCATCTAGGATTTCATCTCAAAAAGCAAGCAAACAAGTTCTAAGATCAAACCAATTTCAATTTTAATTTTTATCTTAAAAATTTAGCAAGCATAAATAATATTAAATCACACAAAATTTATTAAAAACCATGATTACGCTCTCAATTATTTAAGTAGACAAAGTAAAAATGAAAAGAACTATTCAACCAAGCACACAAATTTTTATAGTTTCATTCCTCCATTCAATTTATATAACATATCATTCAACATATTACCATTGGCTAATTATTTTCAACTTGATTCACACTAAACAAAACATAAAATAAATATAAACCTAACAAAACTTAAACAAACTAAGATTTCTACAATGAGAAAAGAAATAAAAATCAAATCCATTCCCCCAAAATTATTCTAAACATTTTCCCCAATGTATAAATAAAAGAAATGGAAAAGAAAACTTCCCTGTAATCCAATGCATTTCTCCATTGTAGTGACATTCATTGTTATCCTCCTTAGTGTTTTATATGTCAACATACATCAATAAGTGGTTAGCGTTGTACAAGACAACTTGGAGGTTGTCATTGTGAATGCCCTCAAGCTTGGCTAGATTTGGAATTGATGAGCTCCAATGTTCAACTTGACCTTCTTTGGAAAAATAAGCATGATAGAGACCAAGGAATGATGCTAATGGAGGTGGAGATGGTGGTGGCCAATAAGGATCGTCATATGTGTACTCTTCCATTACCATTAGCTCACTATATTGAGGATTGAGTACTTGTTGCATGAAGGGTGATGGTTGATTTAACATTTCTTCACTACTTTGCTCAAACAATTTATCCACATCTTGCGTAGAGATAGCATTCGACATTACTATTTTCTCTCTTTTTTCTTCGTTACTTTGGATTAAGGAGGGCTCCATTTGATGTTCAAATTCTTCCATTGGTAGCTCCATCTCCTTACCACTCCCCAAATTGACCTCCTCACTTTGTGCTTTGCCCCTTGAATTTTCCAAATTCTTCAAGGATGAAGCTTGGCTTTGAATTAAGGTGTCATTTTTAGCCATATACTCCACCATCAATACCTCCAATGAACTAGGTTGAGCCACTTGGTGAGGTTTCTCTTCTATAATTACTTATTGAAAATTATCCTAATTTTTCTTATTTGGTCCTTGAGTGCAAGTGTTAAAAGTTGGCTCCATATTGTTATAATTGCTCTCCCACCCTCGGTTGGTCATTGAAAAATTCCAATACCACCATTCATTGTATTTCGCCATGTCTTCCAAAATCCAATAGGCTTCATCCACGGATACTCGGTAGAAATTGGTGGTACCATCTCCTCTTTCTACCCATTCTCTTGCTTCGACATTCAACCCATTGAGGAAGACCTTTAATGGACACTCTTTGGACAAACCATGGTATGGGAACCTCATTAGCAAAGCTTTGTATCCACACCATGCCTTGTATAAAGGCTCCAAGTAATGTTGAACAAAATTCTTAAGGACTTGTATATGAGACATCTCAAGTTCTTTGCAAGACAAACAAAAAACACAAAAAAAAATTAAATGAAAATTAAATTAAATAAAATGAGAATCAAACTGATTTTATTGATATTAATAAAAATAATCCCCGACAACGGCGCCAAACACTTGTTGTGAAAATTATGTAAGCAAGTATATGTATTCGTAACAAGTAATAAAATAGTAAGTAGAGTATCGTTCCCACGAGGACTGTTACTAATTACCAAGAATCAATCTTTATTTCTAATAGATTTCTCGAATAATGAATATAGATGTAACATCCTGTGTTTTGAACACATGGTAGTAGCCGGTTGGAGCCGGTGAAGAATTATGTGGAATATTATTTTGATAAATTATATTATTTGAATTTGTGATGATTAGTGAATTTTATAGCCGCTGTAATGGTCTTGTAGAGGATCTAGCTTTATGCAAAGAAAGATTGACCTCAGACCAAGGAATAAACACTAATGGGAGAAAAATCTCGGATAAAATAAAATAGGAAATACTATGGCATAAAAATATTTATTTTGTCTAGCAACTAATACTTTATAGTCGAGCCAATAAGTTTAAGAAAAATTGATTGAGGATTGAATTCCAATCAATCAGGCTTAGGAATGAGAATTTCTTGCTCGGGCCTCTAAGGGCATTTTCGTCAATTTGATAAAATTACCAAAATTATGTGATATGTGACAAATTTTATTTTTGGGTCACATTTAATTTAATTAATTAAGGTTGGAGATATTTAAAAACTATAGGGTAAAATTTTAGGGAATTTTAGATAAGTAAAATTACAAAGGGCCCTTGAGTGTCTAAGGAGAGAGGTAAAAATTAGCAAGGGCATAAAGGTCTTTTCCAATGGAGGAGAGAGATAAGGGTGGGCGGCAAGGCTATCCCTAGGGTTCTCAAGAGCCTAGGACATCTACCCTAGGGGAAGAGAAAGAGCCTTACCCCACTCACAAGCTAAACCCTAATCATTGCTCTCTTGCACTTCTAATCATTTTCTCAAAATTTATTTTCCCTCAAGAAAAACACTCTCTTCCATTTCCACCAGGTATAAAGCATACCAAACACCAATTTGCAATACTAGACATAAATTATCAAATTTCATTACCACCAGGTACATACATACTTACTATGCTTTCCATATACTGATAAACATGTATAGCATATAAGTTCAATTTAAACATATAATCACCTGCAATTCATATACCAATCATTATCCAAGTATTCATCCACATGCAAGAGCAATGCTAAATAGCACGCTTCAATATCATCACACAGCAATCAAGGGCTAGGCCCTATCAGTATCTCATGCTCCCTATTGATCATACCAATTAATACATTCATATTTCATTCAAGCACTCAAGCATATAATCTCATGTATTCAATTACAAAACCCTGAGTTGAGCTTGTCTTTAGCAGTGAATGTACATGTCCAGCTAGTCTTCAGGAACCCTTAAACCTAGACCGCTCTGATACCAAGTTGTAATGCCCTGGGTAACCAAGACCGTTACACTGTGTGTTTAAAATAGTGCAAGACTTGCTAATCAAGTCATTTAAATAAAAATGTGAATCTAACATCATCAACGGATTAGGAATAAAAGATTTTGGTCTTAAACAGGTTATTTTCGTTAGAATGAAAATTTTGTACATGGGATCCCAAAATAGGGTTTAGAGAACGTATTTACAAAATTTTCCAAATGTAATAAATAACCAAGGCCACTCTAATGGCAAAATACACAATTTAGGTTTCCGTCCCTGTACAATCCCTCGACTATGGCGGCCGAGCAGCTGACAATGTACACCTCGCCCCCAAAGCTCTCCAACTCATGGTTGATCCAACATACCCTTGCCTTTACCTGCACCACGTAGCACCCGTGAGCCGAGGCCCAACAAGAAAACATAATATCATCGCATAATCAATATCAATAACCAAATATTCCACAAAGCATAACCAGGTATTCAGCAATTCATAACATTTACCAATTCAGTGATAACAATCGACAAATTAACAATTTGTCATCCATTATAATCAACATATCATATTCATCAGATAAACAACAATAATCACATTCATAATCAACAATTTATCGCAACCATTACACAATGTTTAGGTTCGACGCCCTTAGGCCGCACCCTCTCTTTAACCCACTGTCTTCGGCTCACTTAGGCCGCCCCCAGTGTTATACCCCACTGACTAGGGCTGAGCATTGGGCAGGTTGGTCGGGTTACAAGGCATTTTTACCCGTCCAATGTCATAATCGGGTTAGCAAAAGTGACCCGTAACTTGCCCAATTAAGAAAAAAAAAATTTTAACCCGTCCAATAATTGGGGCGGGTTGGTCGAGTTAACCCGCCCAAACCGAAATGGTATTTTTTTTTTGGCGGGTTGGTCGGGTCAACTCGCCCAAACAAAAGTGGTATTTTTTTTTTTAACATTTTTGTAATTTTTTTCTTTTAAATACTAGTACTAATAGTGTGAAGTTTATATTTTTAAGCTTAAAACAATATTTTAAATTTATAGTAAAAAAATTAAAACAAAACTTAATTAATTTATATATTTATTTGAATATATTAAAAATAATAAATTCTTAATTGGGCAGGTTGGGTTATATTGGGCGGGTTGATAATTATTTTCAACCCGCCTAATGTAACAATTGGGCGGTTTAAATTTTGGTCGGTTTATTCGGGTTGCGTTTTTTGGCGGTTTTTTCGGGTTGGTTTGGGCGGTTTATTCGGGTTGGGCGGGTTGTAAAATTTTTTGCACAGCCCTACCACTGACTCCAGCCAGCTTAATCGAGCTTAGTAATTAATAAGCTATCCTTAGCAACCAGTGGCTGAGCCGCGCCCTGTGCGCAAATATTAGTTTCAGCACTCTTAAGCCGTTCATCCCACACTCATAAGGCGTGTCACACTCAAATATCAATTTTGGCACTCTTAGGCCGTTTATTTTATATTCACATGGTTATCAGAATCATATAATAGTGCATACAAATATAGGTTTCACTTAGTCCCAACCTATCCACATAAATGGGTGCAGTTTTCTAACCTCTGGTTCGAGCAAGAAATAGCAGATAATCGACCCCTGAGAATGATCGATCCTTTGATCCCTTAGCGGTCACCTAGTCATAACCAAATATAGAATCCAATTAATGAAAACAAAAATAAAAGGTCTTAACCTAAACCTCACTCCCGGGACCCTGAATTGTACCCAAACGGTGAGTAGATTCGATCCCGAGCCTTAGGAATTAAATCCCCGAGCGGAAAACCCTTAAAAATGCCCAAAAAAAAAATTTGAAAGAGCAGGGTAGTGTTGTAGCACTACCCCCCTAGCGCTCAAGTTAGCAAAATCCATCCCTGAGTAGCGCTGTAACGCTCACTTGTGGGCACTATAGCACTACACACAGCCAGCTTTGCCCCAAAATTTTCCCCCTTTGACTCCACCATTTCCAACCTGAACCAAAAGTTTCCAAACCTCATTTTAAGTCCCAATTGAACCCAAATACCATATACACAAGTCCTAGGCATCATAACCTAACCAATCTTTTCCAAAAATCCCATTGAATTCTGAACTTTCAAACCCAAAATCTCAACTGAACTCAATAAGAAAAACAGAGTAGAAAACCAGAGTTCTAATGGTTAGAATCTTACCTCAAGCTCAGTGTGAACTCCTCTTCAATGGTGGAACAATACCCTAGATCCTCAAAACTTGATTCCCTAGCTTGGTCCCTCAAAAGAAGCTTCAAAATCCAAAGAAAAGTGGAAGATAAATGGTAATCGGTTGAAGCAAGATGAGATGCTTTGTTTTCTTAAGTCTTCTACAGCTTTATAGTTTTAAGTATTGATATATATATATATATTCTTTAAGGTAAAAAGACCTAAATGCCCTCAAGTCTAATTAAAATTTTTAACAACCGCCAAGGGCAAAATCATCCTTTCGCACCTATATCGTTAACCATAATTAACACCCTCCAATTCCTGTTATTCTCAATATTCTCAAATACCAATAATTCATATCCCATTACCCTTTAACTCCTGGCAATGCTCTAATCACCAAATTACCCCGAGACTCACCCCGAGTCCCGCACTTAATCCCGTTATGACAAAACTGCTAACTTAAACTCAAAGATCGTCTCATGTCGAATAGCTCGAACAAATCCACATTATAATGTGGCATCAACAATAGTTTACCAATATGCATACAAATATACAATTACGCCCTCAACTGGCCAAATTACCAAAATGCCCTCAATTATGGCCCTCCCGGCCTCCTTATCAAGGTCCTAAACCTTATTAGGAAATTTTGGTCGTTACAGGTTATATCCAGAGTATGCGTCCATGAATGACATGAACTCGTGACCGGCTATGGCATCTACAAGTTGATAAATTCTCAACAAAGGAAAACAATCCTTTGGGCAGGCTTCGTTGAGGTTGAAGAAGTCGATGCAGGTTCTCCATTTTTTGTTAGGCTTTGGGACTAGAACGGGGTTGGATATCCAGGTAGGATATTTCACTTCCTTGATGAACCTGCATTTCTGGAGACGAGCTACCTCCTCCTCTAGGGCTTCTTCTATTTCCTTTTCGAGCAGTCTTCTCTTCTGCTGCTTGGCTAGAATGTCCCTGTCTAGATTCAATGTGTGTGTGATTACTTTGGGACTAATACAAACCATATCAGAATGCGACCACGTGAAGACATCAAGGTTTTTTCTTAAAAACTCGATTAGGTTATTTTCTGTTCTGCACTAAGATTCCTTCCGATCTTCACAACGTTGGAAGTGGCGTCCTAATCAAGGATTACCTCTTCCAGTTCCTCGAGAGCTTGGAGCTCCAACTTATCATTACCTATTCGCAGGTCAATTAGCAACCTCAATCTTCATTACTGGAGGCTCTTCTACTTTATCTATGATCACCATCACTTGCTGCCCGGGTCGCATTCTTCCCTTCATCGAGATTCTATCACATTCTCTGACAGCTAATTGATCTACCATGACTGTGCATATTCCTGTTGGTGTGGGGAATTTCATGGATAGATGGTGAACAATAGTGATTGACTCGAAAGTTCTCAGAGTAGACCGACCTAAGATATCATTATAGGCAGTTCCGCAGTCTATGACGATAAACTCGAGCATTTTTGTCGTGGTTCGAGTTTCATTCCCAATTGTTACCACAAGCTCGATCATCTCTATTGTTGTCAGCCCTTCTCCTAAAAACCCATAGAGAGTCGTTGAAGAGGCTATCAGGTCTGTGACTGAGAGTCCCATATTTTCTAGAGTGATTCTGAATAGCACATTCACGGAGCTCTCGTTATCTATCAGAATTCTCTGGACTTTTTGTTGGCGAGCTGAACAATTATCATAAGCAGGTCATTATGTGGGAATTGGACGTGACATGTGTCCTCTTCTGTAAAAATGATTGGTTGCTTGTCCATTCTTTGCTGCTTTGGCAGTCGTTTCTCGGGAGCATACATTGCACAATTGTGAGTCTTTAGCTCCTAAATATATCTCTTCTAGGCCCTGTTGCTTATTCCTGCTAAATATGCCCCATCCGAGATCGTAGCAATGTTCCTTCCTTCCACTAGAGGCGGAATGAGTGGGTTTTCCAGAGCTGGAATTGTTGTAGGTGGGTTTGGCTGATTACCCAAAGCTGGCCGATAATTTGGTGTGACTTGCTGGTTTGAAGCTACTCGATTCCGAGCATACTATGCTAATGGTCCCGCTCGGATCAACGTCTCGATCTCATCTTTTAGTTGGCGACATTCAATTGTGGTATGACCAATGTCGTTGTGGAAATGAAAACATTTCACCAAATCTCTTTTAGCCCGTTGATTCTTCATAGGCTCAGGTTTTTTACAGATGAGGAGAGCAGAACATGCATCCATAAAATCAGCATACACGGTAAAATAGAGACGTACTTGTCTCCAGCTTTGTTTTTCTTGGACCCCGCCTGGTTGCCTTCATTGTTCCTCTTTCTCTTATTATTACCCGCCTAGTTGTTATGGGTAACTGGTTGAGCCATGATAATATTTACCACTCCATCGGGTTGAACGGGAATGCTACTAGTTTCCGCCATTGTTGCCCTCTACCTCATTGAGGTTAATCCACTTTTGAGCTCAAGAAAAGACCTCATTAGTGTTTTTAACCCCTTTTCTTTAGAGGTCTTTCCATAAATCTCCTCCTGGAATGATCCCAGCCTGCATTTCCATGAGTTTGGCACTGTCGTTGACATCTTTTGTTCAAGCTGCGATGTTGGTGAACATGTTTATGTAAGCTTTGAGAGACTCACCCGGTTGCTACTTTATGTTGGCCAAGGAGTTAGCTTCCACACGTATCTCCTTGGGAGCTTGGAACATGTTTCTTGAAATCTGAGGATAGTTGATTCCAAGAAGTGATGGTATGCCTCTTGAACTTGTCAAACCACATTTTGGTCGTGCCTGTCAAAGTTGTTGGGAACAGAATGCACCGCAGGTTGACGCTCACATTATGGGCTCTCATCAAGGTGTTGAAAGTCCCAAAGTGGTTAGACGAATCAGTAGCTCCGTCAAAGGTCTCCATATATGGAATCTTGAAACTCTGCGGATAGGGAGTTGCAGCAATATGAGGAGCAAAAGGCTCGAGCTACTCATCAGATTCACAATCATCCTTGTTTTTATCTTCCATGAGGAGCCTCATCTATTCTTCCATCAATGCAAGTTGTTCTTGGGTTGGATCCCTCACTGTCAGGTTATTAGGGAACATGTTGTTAGCTCCCATCCTGAGATGCATGTTATCCAGGTTATTGTCCCTCCAAGCGTGAGCTCAGTTATTTGGTAAGTTTCCACCATCACGTCTCACAGGAGGGTTCTCCCTTGGATGTGTATAACTCAGCTCATTGTCGTGAGTTTGTTGTCTCCGATGTGAGTTTAGATGCTCATGCAGATCAGATTGGTGGTTACTCCGGTAACTATGAGCAAAGTTGAGGTGATCTCTCAGTTTGGGCCCTTGTCTTCGAGATTGAGTGTTATGAACACTCTCCAACTTGTCTTCACTACGACTTTTCTTCCAATAACTTCCTTTAGCAAAACTTACCACCCGCTGATGACGTTAGTGAGCATAGTTGTTAACGTGAACTCGAATTTTGGTATCGCGAGATTAAGTGACGTAAGTGACCTCTCTATGAACAGAGTTTCTTTGGTCATTCCTTCAGGAAGATGCATTTCCTCGAGCTCGAGGGGGTGACGGAGCTCGAGGGGATGATGGATGGCGAATTGGTGATGGTGGATGTCTTATAGGAGATGCCACCTATCGTCCATCTGGGCGTACTATCTGAGGTCACTCGCTATCAACCTCGATCTCCCTTTCACATGGTGATCTTTCTCCTTGATCCTGATTGTTCGATGGGACTCGAACTGGTGAAGGATTCCCCTCTCTGTTTGGTTGCCTTGAATTGGTCCAAGCTTGGCCAAGTTGATCAGGCTATTTCGTAGATACATGGGCATTTTTCTCATTCCTGGGGATGTGAGCAGATTGCTCATTCTTGGGAGCGTGTGCAGGTCTCTCATTCCTAGGAGCTTGCTCTAATTGTACAGTCCTAGGAGTGGTAGTTCGAACCGACCGGCTAACATTCGTGCAGCTATGTTTACACGATCTAGTCCCTTGTGAACTACTAGCTCTCCTTCTGATATTCTGATCGATTATAGAAGGGAGTTGGGACATAATTTCATCAATACGCCTAATGTCATGGGCAAGCTAGCTCCTGAGCTCTGCATTTTCCTACTCAACCATCCCTACATAGTGTCTAGAGTAAGAATTTTCCTTGTTGGGCCTTGAGGACAAGCTGCCCGTGTCTTGGTTTTCTCCAGCATGAATTTGGGGATGTTTCCCAGCCCCCCAAGGTGCAGAAGTGGCCTCTCCAGCAGGGCTAGCCACTTGGTAATCCCTCTGGTCAGTGGGCCTCTCTGATTCCTCCTCTCGCGCTGATCTTCTGGTCACCACCATTGTTTCAAAGAAGGTTTTTGGAATGACAATTCAAGCCTAATTTGCTCTCAATGACAGCACCAAACTATTGATGCGGTTTTTCATTAACAGAGAATTGAGAAATTCAAGAGTTGATTAGGCTTGAATAAAACTGTATAATAAGAACAAAAGTTTTACGTGGTTCAGTGGTTAAAATCCACTCAGTCCACACATCTATGTTATTTTTGTTTATCTCTTAAGAAATTGTTTATAACAATTTCTCCAGAGTTTCAGTATACAAGAATTCGATCCCTTTTCCTGTCCATTCCTTCTCTATTTATAGGGGATTAATGGACAAGTTTGGGTAACTTTCTAAATATACTAATAATTACATTTAAAATATCGATTGCCTGATATTATACATTTATCAGGCAAGATTTCAATATTCTAATTTGTTGGGGTTTTATGCCCTAACCAAGCTTCGTCTTCAAAAGCTGGAAACAAGAGGAAAGGTGGCATAAACAACAACCCCAAGCCTGCAAAGGCGAGTGCACAACCAAGTGCACAGACGCCTAAGGGGAAGAACAAGAAAAACAAGAAAGGTAAAGGTAAGTGTTTTCACTGCAAAGAGAAGGGGCATTGGAAACAGGATTGCCCCAAGTTTCTAGCAGCTAAAAACAAAGGTAATGATTATAGTTCATTTATCTTGGAAACATGTGTTTTAGAGAAAGATAAACCTGTTCAGATTATTGATTCTGGATCTACTAACCATGTTTGTAATTCTTTACAACTTCTTGAATCGTGGGAGGAAGTGGACGAAGGCAGCTTAAAGCTTAGAGTTGGGAACGGAGCGTTCGTTGAGGTCCAAGCTAGAGGAAGAGCTCGTCTGAAGTTCGGAAATAAATTTTTTATTTTAAATGATGTATTTTTTATTCCGGATTTTAGTAGAAATTTAATTTCAGTTTCCATGTTGCAATTAGAACGATTTGTTATGACTTTCACAAGTTTTAATATATCCATTTCTTTCAATGGATCACAATTGTGTATTGCATGTTTGGAAAACGGGCCTTATATTTTGCGACCTAACGAACCCCTCACTCTTAATAATGATTTATTCAAAGTAGCTAAACCTAAGACCAATAAACGTCAAAAGACCGATAATGATAATATGACGTATTTATGGCACTTGAGACTAGGTCACATTCGCTATGATAGGATTCAAAGACATACAAAGGACGGACCTTTGAGGGAACTCATCTTAGGTGAATTACCTGTCTGTGAATCTTGTCTAGAAGGCAAACTGACCAAGCGTCCATTCTCTGCAAAGGGTGATAGGGCCAAAGAACCACTTGGTCTTATGCATTCAGATGTTTGTGGACCTTTGAATGTACAAGCCAGGGGTGTTTTTGAGTATTTCATCACATTCATTAACAATTACTCTAGAAACTCATGTCTTTACCTAATGCATAGGAAATCAGAAACATTTTCAAAGTTTCAGGAATTCCTAGCAATGGCTCAGAACCAATTAGGTAAAACGTTAAAGATCTTGCGATTTGATAGGGGTGGAGAATATTTGGATATGCAGTTCCAAGATCATTTAACTGAACTTGGGATTTTATCACAACTTACTGCCCCAGGTACTCCGTAACAAAATGGTGTAGCGGAACGCCGGAACAAAACTTTATTGGAAATGGTTAGATGCATGCTTAGTTACTCAACTCTACAAACTTCGTTCTGGGGACATGCAATCAAAACTGCGAATGACATTCTCAATTTCGTGCCGTCTAAATCAATCCCCAAAACACCTTTAGAATGCTAGAATGGTCGTGAACCTAGTTTACGCCATTATAGAATCTGGGGGTGTCCCGCTCACCTCCTGAGGAAAAAGGAGGGAAAGCTAGAACCGCGAATTGAAGTTTGCATGTTTGTTGGCTATCCTAAAGGTACTCGACATGGACTTTTCTATAGTCATTCAGAAAAGAAAGTGTTTACTTCTACTAATGCTACTTTTCTGGAAAATGACTATGTCCAGAACTTTAAACCTTGCAGCAAAGTAGTTTTAGAGGAGATGGTTAAAGAATTGACTCCAACCAATGTTCCATCGTCATCAACGCAAGTTGATGATGAAATACCCACTCTTCATGTCCAACTGACGCAAGTCGATTTAAATGAAGAAAGTACCACTGTTCCTGAGCAAACAGTCACGGAGCCTCGTCGTAGTGGGAGGGTTTCTAGGAACCCTGTTCACTATGGTTTGGATGGTGAAACCAATATGGTTGTTGGTGACACTAGTGATGATGATCCATTGTCTTTCAAACAGGCAATGGCTAGCCCTAAAAAGGAACTATGGCTCGAAGCCATGAAACAGGAAATGGAGTCCATGTACTCAAATTCCGTCTGGGATCTTGTAGAAGCACCTAGTGACTTTAGGGCCATTGGGTGCAAGTGGATCTACAAGAAGAAATGAGGTGTTGATGGAAATATCGAGACTTATAAAGTTCGATTAGTGGCAAAAGGTTATACCCAAAGAGAAGGCGTGGACTATGAGGAAATTTTAGTCCAGTACCCATGCTCAAATCCATTTGCATCCTCCTATCCATAGCTGCCGCTCTCAACTATGAGATCTGGCAAATGGACCAAGACAACTTTTCTTAATGGAAAGCTTGACAAAGTCATTTATATGGATCAGCCAGAAGGATTTAAAGTAGCTGGAATAGAAGGAAAAGTTTGCAAGTTGAATAGGTCCATCTATGGACTTAAGCAAGCTTCTTGTTCCTGGAATCTTAGGTTTGATGAAATAATCAAGACCTATGGCTTTGAACAAAATATTGATGAGCCCTGTGTTTACCAACTGAAGGCAAGTCAAATAGTGGTATCCCTGGTTCTTTATGTAGATGATATCTTACTCATTGGAAACAATGTTAAGAAATTATCAGATGTGAAGAATTGGCTGAGCACTCAATTCTAGATGAAGGATTTGGGTGAAGCAAGTTATGTTCTAGGTATCCAGATCATCAGGGATAGAAAGAACAGACTCTTAGCTCTATCTCAAGAAGCTTACATAGATAAAGTGCTTGAACATTTCTCAATGAAAAATTCCAAGAAAGGGCGTCTACCATCCCTCCATGGAATTCATCTCTCAGAGAAGCAGTCTCCCTAGACTCCTGAAGAGGAAGATGCAATGAGAAAAGTTCATTACGCATCTGCAGTTGGAAGTCTGATGCATGCCATGTTGTGTACTAGACCAGATATCTGCTATGCAGTGGGAGTAGTGAGCAGGTATCAGTCAAACCCAGGACCGGAACATTAGATAGCAGTTAAGCATATCCTGAAGTATTTGAGACGGACTAGGGATTATATGTTAGTCTACAAGGGTGGTGTTCTGAACCCTGTAGGCTACACCGATTGAGATTTTCAGACTATTGTCGATGACATGAAGTCTACTTTTGGAATGGTGTTTACTCTTGGGGGTGAAGGTGAAATATGGAGAAGCGTAAAGCAGTCTGCAATCTCAGATTCCACCATAGAGGCTGAGTACATAGACGCGTCAGAACCAGCTAAGGAAATAGTCTGGCTAAAGAAGTTCTATTCGGATCTTGGTGTTATTCCAAAAATGGATAAACTGCTTATGTTGTTTTGTGACAATACAGGAGCGATAGCCAACTCTAAAGAACCTCGAAGTCACAAGAGGAGTAAGCATATAGAAAGGAAGTATCACATTATCCGAGAATATGTGGCCAGGGGAGATGTGAAGGTTATGAAGATTGCAACTGACGACAATCTTGCGAATCCGATTACAAAGACACTACCAGAAGCTACATTTGATAAGCATATCAAGGAAATGGGATTAGTAGAATTAAGGCATTAGTTTCAATTAGTGCAAGTGGAGTTTGTTGGGGTTTTATGCCCTAATTAAAACTCAAATTCTTTGTAATCTCATTTTATTATCAATAAAAGAATAGAAATTATTTTTTGACTTGGTCAATCACTTTGCTCACATGTTTTATTTTCATGATTATTTGTTTAATATAAACTTCTATTAAATCCCGGGCATATAGCTAATCTTATGTATAGTGACGTAATCATAGTGGAATATAAATATGATTATATGTTCAAAATAAATTAGTCCTAAGATTAGTCAGTGCACAGGATTTACACTAACTTGCCAATCTACGATATGATCTACTTACACATTACAGTGTTATGTTCTTTCCAGAACATTAGCAAAGTAGATAAGATCGGATGTATTTGTTACATCGGACTGGATCGATCTTGACAGTTGATAAGATAAGTAAACATACCGTTATTATCTATTCTAGTCATATCATATAGTTGACCATAGGTCAATTCAATCTCAATTCTGAGTGGTTAGTATTCTAACTGGTTGTATAATTTGAGTTCTTTGACTTGTTCGTTACCAGCTTACCCTACGAACTAGCCCATACTTACATCTTGGGAACTCGGTAGTATAATTGAGTAGGAGTGTTAATCATAGATATGAACATCTATAGCTTCTGATGAAGAAGTGAAACGATGGTTTCCTTTTATTTTGGTTCAAGGTGTTAAACGATAGAGATCTCATTTCAGTAATTGAATGAGTTTACTGAAATATCATTTACAAGGAACTAAGTGTTTTAAGGATAAAATACAATGATGGGTAAAACAGTATTTTAGTCCTATCTCATTGTAGACCATCTATAGAGGATTGAGTGACAATTATGGTTGTAACAATGGATAATTAATAGCGTATCTATATTTGTTATAGAGCGCTCTATGAATTCAAGAGTGCAATTCCGAGTCTATAGTGGAGTCACGAGGAATTAATAAGTTAGTAAATTTATTTGTTAGATTTATGATAACTTATTGGAGCTTGATTTCATAGGCCCATGGTCCCCATTATACCTTGGATAAAATCATCTAGATAATCTCAATTAATTGATATAATTATCAATTAGAATTATCAAAGTTGACCAGGTCAATTTTGGATAGTTTCACAGAGTTATGTAATTTTGAGAAGAAAAGAAAAATCATGGCAGATTTATTAATTAAGATAAATTAGTATCTAAATTAATAAATAAGTTTAAATCAAGGTTCAAATTATAAATAATTAATTTGATAAAGGATTTAAATAATTATTTAATTAATTAAATCAATAGAAAATAATATAGGCCTTGATTTTAAGTCCAATGAGCTTATAATCAAATGGGAAATTTTACGGGCCTAAAGCCCATGATAATTTCGACCTAGGGTTTTAAAATGGCTATTATTTTATTGATTTTTTAATAAAATTAAATGGCCTAATTGAGTCTATAAAAGGAGTGCTTAGAGAGAAGTCAAAACATAAGTTTAATCACTGGTTTTCTGATAGTTTTAGATTATCTCTAAACACAAGTCATTTTCTAAGCCTCTTTGTTATTTTCTCTTCTTCTCTCTATATCTATCTCATGTGTTGAGAATTGCCCACACTAGTCTAGGTGATTCTAAGGATACATTGGAAGACTGTGAAGAAAATAGAAGATCGGTTCAGTTTCTTGATAATACTCTGCGACAGAGAGGATACAAGAGTTAGAGAAACTGAAGGAATGACTCTTTCATTCCGTTGCGTATACTGTAAGTATACTTGTCTTTGTTTCTCTTTGAATTCAATTTTAGAAACATATTCTAGGTTATCTAATATTAATTTATTTAATATTATATCTACATGAAAATAAATAAAGATCATGTATAAGTTTCCCAACAATTATGTATATAAAATCATGGGTCTTCAGGGATTCGAATCTGTGTCCTCCGTGTGTCGGCAGGAAGCTGAATACACACCAAGCGAGCTAGAGGTTTTCAAGTTAAGCCAATCTGAAGCTCAAGGAACTCGAGCTATGTATAAGTGACCTAGATGTCTGTCTAGGTGATCTCCTTGATACCTTGTCGACCTATGCTTAACCCGAGCTACTCGTATCCTGATCTTGGAACTAGGAATAACTTTATTAAGTGCATCCCAGTTGTACCGTGAACATAACACATCAGCTTTTGTTTTTCAAGTACAACACATAAATATTTTTTTTTAAAGAAAATAAGAAAAAAAAAAGTATTTAATTTCAAAACTAGAATCGTCACATATAATATATAAATCAAAACATAAAAAATACCAAAATTTTAGTTCTTATGAGCACTAAATTTTAAACTAATAAACATAAAATAGTTTACTTTTTATGAGCACACAAATAACTTAAAATATATAAAATTTGCATGATAAAAAATACATACACAAATAAATTCATATATATTAATGTTATGAAAAAAATTATTTTTTTATATTTATTTTAGATTTTGTTTAGTTGTCTTAGTTTTAGACTTAAAAATTGCTACCTAAATACACGTAAATTTTATTTAATTAGTATAAAATTTATAATTTTGAATTATTAAATAAATTATGCAACTTAATAATTTAATTGTGCATTTAAATAAAAAAGTGATAAAATAACATAAATGAGATAATAAAATTACTTTGTACGTGTACTTTTTTAATAATGTATCCAATTTTAGTTGTAAATGAGTTTATTCTATTGTAAAAAATGTATCACTAAAATAATATACAACTATTTTAATATTTAGATTTGATTAATCACACTTTTTTTATTTATATAAATTAAATTATAATTACAGCACATACTTTGTATGTGCTTCCACCACTAGTATATAAATATATGTAAGAGTTTTTAATTGTTACGTGACCGTGGTTACATTTTTAGTAATCAGTTATAGAAGGTTTTAACAAGTAATCAATGTATAAATTTCTATTTTTAGATTTTTATTTTGGAATTTAAATTATATTTTCAAATCTAAAAAATTACATTAATTATTTATTATAATAATAGTATGTTATTAAAATTTCGTTAATAATTAAATAAATAAGTAATATTTTTAATAATTTTTTGAGAAAATATTTTTATTAATTTTAAATGAATAAAAAGTAAAATAATGAATAAAACTAGTGTGCTTCAAAATCTAGAGATTTAGTCTAATAGAGAAAAGAAAATCTAAAGCGTACGGTATTACCAAGATTAGTAAGAGAGACTAATAATTGCTGGCATATACAACTCTATTAGTGAGAAGATAAACTAAGCCAATGCTATGAATGTTGAAAAAAAGATTAAGAATCTCTCTAGTTGCAGAGTAATGAGCATTGTACTTTTGAGATCTTATGAGTAGAACCAATATCAGAGAGAACAAGTTTGTTATTCAGTAATCAAGAACTTGAGTTCAGCTCAAATACAATACAGAGTAATATATATAGAAGAAGTTGAAGTTAGTTAGGACACTAACTAACTAACCATTTGGGCTAATTAAACAACTTAGGCTAACAGAAAATAAAACTAAATCTAATAGCCCCCCTCAAGATGGAGTGTACAAGTTAAAAACGCCCATCTTGGATACAATTGTAGAAAAAGGGGTAGGAAATAAAGCTTTAGTGAATATATCAGCTAAATTGTTTTGAGACGAAACATGGATGAGTTTTAAGGACCCTTGTTGAACCTTCTCTCGAATGAAGTGGCAGTCTATTTCGACATGTTTGGTGCGTTCATGATAGACAGGATTCTCACTAATGTGTATTGTCGCTGTGTTGTCGCAATAAAGGTAGGCTGGATGATTGTGAGATATGCCAAAATCCTTTAAGAGAGCAAGGACCCAAGTTACTTCAGAGGTTGCATTTGCCATGGCTTGGTATTCAGCCTCTGCTGAAGAGCGAGAAACTATTTGCTGTTTTTTTTTATTTCCATGAGACAAGAGAAGAGCCTAGGAAGATACAATAACCAGAAATGGAGCGTCTAGTGTCTTGGCAACTTCCCCAATCAGCATCTGCAAAAAGGGAAACTTGAACATTGGTTGTAGATAGACTGGTTTCAGCATATGCTGAAAGGTTAGGAGACGTATCTGATGGGAAAAAAAGACCCTGACCAGGAGTACTTTTAAGATATTGTAGAATACGCTGTGTAGCTTGTAGGTGAGGTACCCGAGGACAAGTCAAGAATTGGCTTAGATGATTAACAGCATATGATATGTCTGGTCTTGTTATTGTAAGGTAAATGAGTTTCCCAATTAAGCTTCTGTAAATAGTAGGATCTTGTATTGGATCTCCTTTATCTTTGCTAAGTTTTAGATTTGGTTCCATGGGAGTTGAAGCTGGTTTTGCTCCTAGGTACCCTGTTTCTTTTAGCAGCTGAAGTGTAAAGGGTCGTTGGGAAACTGAAATTCCTTTCTTGGTTCTGCCGATTTCAAGGCCTAGAAAAAAACGAAGTGAACCAATGTCTTTTAGCTTGAATTTAGAGTTTAAGGCTTGTTTGAATAGAGTAATGGCAGAGTTATTGTTGCTAGCAACAATGATATCGTCTACATATACGAGTACAGCCAAAAAAATAAAGTTTGTTCTTTTTATGAAAAGAGAATGGTCTGATGCGGATTGATGAAAACCATCATTAATAAGTGTGGAACGTAACTTGTTATACCATTGTCTAGAGGCTTGTTTTAGGCCATAGATGCTTTTGGTTAGTTTACAAACTGAGTTGGGTGGAGCTTTGTAACCAGGTGGAAGTTTCATGTATACTTCCTCATGTAAGTCCCCATGTAGAAAAGCATTATTTATGTCTAATTGGTGAATGTTCCAATTGTTCATGGCAGCAAGGGCAAGTAGAATTTTTAAAGTATTGAACTTTGCTACTGGTGCAAAAGTTTGGATGTAATCGACACCTTGCTTTTGATTGTAGCCTTTGGCTACTAAGCGTGCTTTATAGCATTCTACTTCACCATTGTTTTTGTACTTTATTCTGTAAACCCATTTGCACCCAATGACCTTATGACCAGGTGGGAGAATGGTGACAATCCAAGTTTTGTTCCTTTCTAAAGCATCAATTTCAGTGTCCATGGCTTTTTGCCAATGGGAAATTTTGGAAGCTTCAGTATGGGTTTCTGGTTCAATTTCCGAGTATGCAGCTAGTATGGCAGCTCTGAAGGAAGATGTTAATTTGTCATATGAAAGGTAATTTGATATGGGGTGTTGGGTGGAAGAAGTGTGATATATGTAGTCATTTAAGTGGGATGGTTTCTTGGAGGTGCGCCCAGATTTAGTGTATAAGTTTGAGGGGCTGGCAGCTGGTTTATAAACTGAGTTTTCAGCTGGTTTGTGAACTGAGTTTTCAGCTGGTTTATAAACTGATATTACATCTGGTTGGGAAATTGATGGTACAGCTGGTTTGTGAACTGAGTTTTCAGCTGGTTTGGAAACTAAAGTTGCTGCTTTTATGTTAACTGAAGGTCCAGCTGGTTTCGAAATGGATATTTCAGCTGGTTTATGAACTGAGGTTTCAGCTGGTTTGGAAAAAGATTTTTCTGCTTGTTTGTGAACTGAAGTTGCAGCTGGTTTCAAAATGGATATTGCAGCTGGTGTGGAAATTGCTATAGCATCTGGTTTGACAGCTGGTAAGTTTATATTAATGGGAAGAATGGAAGAGTTGAAACAGTGATCAATTTCTTCCTGAGATGATTGAGACATAAAAGGAAAAATGGTCTCATGAAAAATTACATCTCTTGAATGATAAATTTGATTGGTTTGAAGGTCAAGTAGAGTGTAGGCCTTCATGCCAGGAGGATATCCAATAAAAATAGAGGCTCGACTTCTTGGTGAAAATTTATGTCTATGAGAATTTAGAGTGGAGCCATAAGCTAAGCACCCAAAACATCTTAAATGATCATAGATAGGAGGTTTTTTTAAGAAGTATTTCGTATGAAGTTAAGCCTTTTAATAGGGCTGATGGAATCCGATTAATTAAATATGTACTGGTCTGAATGATATATGACCAATAAGCTAGGGGTATATGAGATTGGAAACAAAGAGCCCTGGCAACATTTAGAATGTGCTGGTGTTTCCTTTCTACCACTGAATTCTGTTGTGGTCTTTCCACACAAGAGTGGTAATGAATGATGCCTTTTGAGGCAAAAAAAGATTGCATGTTCAACTCCTTAGCATTGTCTGAACGGACAGCTTTGATTGGAGTTGAAAATTGAGTGCAAATCATGTTGAAAAAAAAAAGGTAGGACAATTTGTGCTTCAGATTTTGTTTTGAGCATATATGTCCAAGTAAACCTTGATTTGTCATCAACTATTGTAAGGAAATATTTATATCCTTCTGTGCTAATTATGTGAAAAGGTCCCCATATGTCTATATGGATCAAATCGAAAATAGCTTCAGTAAAATTATTGTTAGAAACAAAAGGTAATTTCTTTTGTTTTGCTAAGTGACAGACAGAATAGTGGTGATTAGGTTGAAAAGAAGAGTCAATCTTTTTATTGAATGTATTAGAAATGTACATAGATGGGTGACCAAGGCGTTTATGCCACTGGTCTACATTGTTATGATGAAAATGAAAATGAGATTGACTAGAATTAACAAGGGGAGAGATCTCTTGATGCAAAACATAAAGGTTCCCTTGTTTTTCAGCTGTCCCAATCACCACATTCTTTGAAGGATCCTGAATGAGACATGTTGCAGATTGAAACAAGATCAAGTTAGAGGTGTTATTGAGATATTCATTGATAGAAAATAAGTTGATCTTGAAATCGGGGACATAAAGTACATTGTGTAAAATGATGGATGAATTGATTTTGACAGAACCAATTTTGTGAACTGGTATTTTGGTGCCATTAGGTAAAATAACTTGCTTTGGAAAAGAAATGTTAGAAAAAAAAGAAAAACAAGGTTCACTGTAACAGATGTGGTGTGTGGCACCACTGTCAATTATCCATGAAAGAGAAAAGAGTTTATTACCAGCCATGTTTGAAGCAGCAGGTGGAACAACATGTTCAGTCTTAGGAGCTGCTTGAGTTAGTTGTTGGCTGAGTAGAGAAATGAGTTGGCACTGAGTAGAGAGGTCAGTACGGACTGTAGAGCCTGGAGTGTCATCAGGAAAGGTGCTAGTGGAAGCTTGATTAGTGGCAGCTTTGCCTTTGTCTTGTTTCTTCTTGTCTCCATAACCAGGAGGAAAGCCGTGAATGAAGAAGCATTTGTCCACCAAATGACTTGGTTTGCCACAGTTGGAACAAGAGGGTCGAGGCTTCTTTGCACGGGATGAATTGTGCGAAGAAGGAGGACGAATGGAAGATGTAATGCCCCAAATTCTCCGATGTGTTTAACGGTGTGAATAGTAGGCCGGGAGGGCCATACTTGCTTAATTATGTTATTAATTGATAAAATGCATGTATATGCTGATTATATTATAATATGATGTGAAATTCATGCATGTGAGTCCATATTTTTAATTACAGGGGTGTGATGGTAATTTGGCCCGTTGAGGGTAAATTGTTTGTTTGGATGCATGTTGGTGATATGTTTTAAGGCCACATTATAATGTGGATTTGTTCGAGCTATTCGGCATGAGACGATCTTTAAGTGTTTAAGTAGCGGTTTAGTCATAACGGGAATAAGTTCGAGGCTCGGGGTGAGTCTCGGGATGTTTTAATGATTAGAACGTTGCCGGGAGTAAAAAGGGTAACGGGACATGAATTATTGGTGTTTGGGAATTTTGAGAATAGCGGAAATTGGGAAGCGTTAATTATGATTAACGATATAGGTTCGGAAGTACCAACTTTTCCCTTGGGAAGGCTTTAGAAACTTTTAAAGACCTAGGGGTATTTTAGTCATTTGGGTTTGGATTTATATGGCTTTGGATGGCTGTAGAAACAGAGGAAAAACAGAGCAACTTCATTACCCTTCCCGTACATCCATTTCTCTCTTTCTTCCTTTGAAGTTTTTGGTCTCAATTTGAAGATACAAGCTAGGAAATCAAAGCTTGGGAGTTGTAGACTCGGTTCACCCATTGAAAAGGACTTTAATTCCATTTGAGGTAAGGATTCATCCATGAAAAACAAGCCATACTCTGTTTTACTTTATAGTTTTCAGCTTATAGTTTTGGTGTGGATAGTTGGAATCAATGGGAGTTTTTGTGTAAGATTGATTGGGTTTTGATGAGGGTGTGATGTAGATGAGGTTTAGGGGTTGAATTGGGTGTTTGGTGAGGTTTTGGATTGGTTTGGAGGGTTTGGTTTCAAGAAAAATCGCAAAGAAGATGAACCAGAAAGTTTCTGGTCTGTTCTGGGCGCAGCAGCGCCACTTGGGGCGCAGCAGCGCTATTCAGGGCTCAGAGATGGGCTCTCTGACTTGGAAATAGGGCTGCAGCGCCATTTATTAGGGCTGCAGCGCCACTCACAGGGCTGCAGCCCCTTCTGATGGGGCTGCATCGCTAGTCCATTTTTCAGCAAGCACATTTAAGGGCTCGGAATGATCCTTAAGGTTCGGGGTTTGGTTCCTTTGCCCCGTTTGAGTATTTTAAGCATCCCAAGAGTGGGGGATTGATCCCGGGAGTGTGATTTTAGATTGCGAACCATTTATTAATTTATTTTATTAATGGATTATAATTGGTTATGATTAGGTAGCCGCTAAGGAATCTAAAGGTTGATCGTTCTCAAGGGTCATTCTTTTACTCATTCTAGCTTGAACCAGAGGTAAGAAAAATGCACCCCAAGTGTGACATGCATGGAGATTCATGAGGCATGTTGGTTGTGTTAATATGGACTTGGATTGAATAAAGAATGTTTAGCATATGTTGCTCACTTACACATGGTACTGACTCATTAGTCAGATTTGGCAAAGGTGCTAGTATCAACTGTGAAGCTGTGACTTATTAGTCAGGTTCAGCAATGGTATTGGGCACTGGTCACACTGCGCTGACTCATTAGTCAGGACGGCCTTAGCGTGTAACGCAAGCCAACAAAGATTGGATCTAATCAACTATTAGCATTGAATGGCTCAAAGAGCATTAATGCCAGACCGACCCCGAGGGTCGATGAATGAAATAAGCGCTTGGAGGCTAGTGGCTTACCTAGCAGCCACTCTCCCATTTGAAATAGTGACATGCTTGACAATCACTCAGTATGGTTTACCAGAACCTGTTGAAGGCTAGAGGCTTACTCAACAGCCACTCTTCCACTTGAATTAGTGACATGCTAGACAATCACTCAGTATGGTTTATCGGAACCTCATGTGATGTTCACTCATTTGTTTGAAAGCTTTATGCTCAGTGTGATTATAATGATAATCATTTGATAATGTTTATGCAAAGTGTTATGTTTTCTTGCTGGGCTATGGCTCATGGGTGCTATGTGGTGCAGGTAAAGGGAAAGAGAAGCTCACCTAGCCTTGAGTGGAGAGCTGATGTGGTGATGTGTACATATGCGGCCGCTTGACCACCACGGCCAAGGAGTTCTAAGAGGAACTAGGGGGTTTACCCTATTTTTGCCGCTTAGGTCGGCGGGATTGTAAATTTTAAACAGTAGTGACCATTTTGTACTGAGAACAACTTGTAAATGTTTTATTTAGCTCTGCAAAGCAGTTTGTAATGAAAATCTCCATTTCCTTTTTACTGGTTTTATACCTTAACCTGTTAATTACACGTAGAGCACATTTTTGACCAAAGGACTCGGGTAGCGAGTCAAATTTCCGGTCCACCGTTCACCGTAACTGTTCTGGGGTAACCAGGGCGTTGCAGAAGAGGCCAGTGAAGAGAAATTAGAAGAACCAAGAGTTCTTTGGCGCTCTTCTTGAACAATCATGGCAAACACTCTAGATAGGGTCGGAATGGGTTCATTGAGAAGAATCTGAGCTCGAACAGATGAATAGGATTCATTCAGACCTGTCAAGAACTGGAGGACCTGGTTTTGATTGTAGTAATCAAGAAGTGCTTTCATTGCACCACAGGTGCAAGTAGTATTGGGTTGGAACTCTTTGAGTTCATCCCATAAAGATTTTAGTCTGGTGAAATAGGAGGTGACAGATTGATCACCTTGTTGCAGACTTGTAAGTTGATTTTGTAATTGAAAAATTCTGGGTCCATTACCCTCATTGAATCTTTCAGCAAGATCATGCCACATATCAGAGGCAAAATCAAAGAACATTATGCTCTGAGATATTTCAGTGGAAACAGAGTGTAATAACCAAGACATCACCATGTTATTGCAACGAATCCAAGAATTGAGAAGAGGATTACCAGGATCTGGGCGAGGTATTGAACCATCGATAAAACCAGATTTGTTTTTCGCAGCTAGGGCCATTGTGATTGCTCGCTTCCATGATTGATAGTTTGCTCCAGTTAGAACAGAAGAGACCAAAATCAACCCAGGGTGATCTCCGGCGCTGAGGAAGAAGGGACTGGATAAGTCTTCATGTGCGGGTCGATCAACTGAGGATGATGAACGTCGAAGATGAATCGGTGGTGGATTGAAATCACCAGGAGGAAGATCGCCAGGAGAGCCTATTGGAGTGGGAATTTCAGAGCCAATATTTGGGCGATTGGGCGGTCTTGTAGTTTGAGATCTCCGTGGAGCCGTCGATGGAGGATGGGAATTTGCAGCAGGAGGATTGTCGGAGATCAGCTCAGATTGGGAGTTCTCAGTGGGATGGATGCCATCTTGTGAACGAGTTGTGGGTCTGGCCATGGAAGCAATACTGGAATGGTTAACTTCTGATACCATATGAGTAGAACCAATATCAGAGAGAACAAGTTTGTTATTCAGTAATCAAGAACTTGAGTTCAGCTCAAATACAATACAGAGTAATATATATAGAAGAAGCTGAAGTTAGTTAGGACACTAACTAACTAACCATTTGGGCTAATTAAACAACTTAGGCTAACAGAAAATATAACTAAATCTAATAGATCTTTGAGTAATATTGATTTCCCAACTTAAATTCTTATTCTTCAACTTATAAATTTTTTAGTTTTATCATGATATAATTGAAATAAGATTTTAGGATGTAACTTAAAAAAAATATTTATAAAGTCCAACAATTGAGAATAAAATTTAATAATTAGCTGGTCAGTTGAATTACTATAATTATTTTATTTCCACTCTTTATCTATTATTTGCTTACTTTGAAGTATATATAAAGTTGGTTATTTCAATTACAATAATATTGAGCGGATGGTTTTCAGCAAACATAAATACAAGCAAAATTAATCATTTTGTTTATGTATATTTAGAACATAAGCCTTTCTAAACGATGAATAAAGAAAAATCATACTCAATACTTTTATTATAAAGGTTAAATTTTAAAAAATAATCAATAACTATACTAAAAATTTATTTATTAAATAATATCTAATATTTATTAACAGTCTTTTAAGGAAATAAGATCTTAAATAAATACCATGTGAACTAGTAAGCATCACGGGTCATTCATTAATACCTCATAATTTTTTTAGTCAACTATCAAATTAATCAGAATCATTCAATCCAACTATTAAAATTAATGTAATCCGCTAAAAATTGATATAACCATTGAGTACATTCCATATATATATATACAAAAAAGGTAAATGGTAAATATGTTTAAGAATAAATAACATTTTTGGCCCCGAACTATGACCACTGTATGATCATACCCCTGAATGATTCGCGATGTTAAAAATCTCCCCTGAACTATGCAAGTTACTAAAATATGGAACTTCTGTTAGATTTCGTCCTAGGTGGCTAACAAATTAATGATGTGACTGTCATGAGTAAAATAATTAGCAATTTTGTTCCTCGAACTTTTACCGCTCCAAATAATACCTTTTTTATTAAAAAAATTAATTTTTTTCAATAAATAATAATTAAATCCTTAAAATATTAATTAATAACAAATGACTCTTTTTTACTTTTATTTTTCTTTTCTTTTATAATATAAAATAAATCTATTTTAGAATGAAAATTAAAAATAAATATTAAAACAAAGAAAAAGTCTTTAATTAAAGAGGAAGACGAAAGGCGAATGACTTAATTATAAAAAAAAAACTTTTAATTTAAGAGGAGGAGAATGAAGGGGAACAAACTTTATTTTATGATTTATTTTTAATTTTTATTTTATATTGTAAACGAAAAGAAAAAAGTTTAAAAAAAAATATTTGTTATTAATTAGATTTTTAATTTTTGAGTACTTGAAAAATTATTTAATTAATTTGAAAATTTTTAGTATTGTTTATTTTCTTAATCATTTAAAATGATTTTTTTTAACTTTTAAGGATATAATTATTATTTTTAAGAAAAAAAAATAGGTTTTCTTAAAAAAAAAAATTAAATTAGTTTTAATAAAAAAAAGTACAATTTGATAGTGGTCAAAATTTGAGGGGCAAAATTGCTAATTATTCTACATATGATAGTGTCAAGTCAACAAACAAAATGTCACATCATCAATTCGTTAGTCACCTAAGAAGAAATCTAACAGAAATCTCATATTTTATTAACTTGCATAATTTAGGGAAATTTTTAACATCACTAATCATTCAAGGACACAATCATATAGTGATATTAGTTCGGAGTGCAATTTATTCTATGTTCAGTACTCAAGACGAATAAATAAGTTTGGTTGTTACTTTTATTAACAATTAAAGCCTAGGCTGTAAAGTGAGTGAAGAAGCCAATAGAGGGAAATCGAAAGAAAATGAGAAAATTATCTCATGTTTCGATTATTGTGCCTATGCAGGAAAATTAACAAGATTACTTGAACTTTGGATCACACAGAGGCATTATTCAACCGTTTTCTTTTAGAGTAAAAGCAAACACTACATTAAGTAATGATTTGTTACTATTTATACATTCTGAGAGAGGAATGACACCTTTATATAGAATAGAATAATTGCTCGAAATCATATCTTAGAAGATTTATCAAGCTGAGTAAATTGCTGGCGTAAAATCCTTCTCATCACTTTATTAGTTGCCGTTCTCGGAAGTGACGAGAGGAGCACAACACGAGAGACCTGTTCAACCAAGCACTAAGTTAGTATAATTACAACAACAACATATTGTAGAGCAGCGGTCAGTAAGAACAATCACGTCTTTTAATGCCCTTGTGATCAGTATTTCTCAGGAGCCACACTGATCAACTATAGGAGAAGTAAATTATTACAACTCTACATTGTATTGTATATGAAACCAATAAGAAAGCGAATGAATGATCAATCAGTACCCTGAATAGAGGATTTAGTTTCTTCTGCACAGCTGAGTTGAAAGACAGCTTTAATTGATTCAAGTCCGCTGCTGTGTTGTCTGAATTTTTTAATACAACAGCAATAACCAACTGCTCAGGTCCACCAGAAAGAGGCGGCACCCCAATGGCAGCTGTTTCGAGGACTTTGTCGTCAGCTTCATTACAGATTCGTTCAATCTCGACAGAACTCACCTGTTCAAACAAATGTACTACATCAGTCTAAATGAACTATCTTTTACTTGTTGGAAATACAATAAGGTACAATAAGACTTCTAATCTTAAAGTACCTAACTTTGTGCTAAAAGGGAATAAGCTGGATCATATCCTAGAGGCCCCCTCAATATTCAACCAGTAATGAGCCACAAATTTGTATTGATGCAAACAAAAAGAATGAATTTCTCTTTCTCGTGAATCTTTCAAAACATATTCACATGTAAAGCCACTATCAAGAATATACTAAATACATTGACAATGATGTTTATGATTTTCTTTTCTCTCCGGGAAAGTTGCACATTTTCAAGTTGATCATGGTGTAATGCAAATCTCTCATGGCTCAATATCTATGGATGATGGGGGAGGTTAGCAATTCTCCCCACTTGAATTATCAAATACAATGATTTTAACAACAAAATCAATACCTTGATGCCTCCAAGATTCATTGTATCATCTGCACGACCATGTGCATGATAGTAACCTTTGGATGTAAGCTCAAACATGTCCCCGTGCCTCCTTAAAACCTTTCCATTTAAAGATGGCATTCCCTTGAAATAGACATCATAGTGATCAGCATTCAGCAATGTCTTGGAAGCTCCAAACATGATAGGACCAAGTGCTAATTCACCAATCCCTGGTTTGTTTCTAGGCTGTAAAAAAGATAAATGCATTAGGTTGAGTAACTTGATCATATAAAGGAAGCAAAGAAGCAAATACGTGAATTGAACCACTTACAATAGTAAAAGATTATGTTATGGGAAATTAATTGTGATAGCAATATATTTGTGGGTTTTATAAAATAAAATTAAAAAATACAACAAAATGATGAAGTTACATGAAGAAGCTGACTAGTCTTTGTTTACTACAATTCAGAGATTGATTGGTTCTTACAATGGGATAACCATCACTGCCAAGTATGAACAAACTGCAGCCCATCGCTGGTGTGCTAAAAGCAGCTAATGACTGGGCCTGTAATAAGGACCCAGTAACAAATCCCCCGCCAATTTCAGTGCCTCCACAATATTCAATTACAGGCTTGTAGTGCGCTCTCCCCATCAGCCACAAGTATTCATCTATATTAGATGCTTCCCCGGTAGAGCTAAAGCAACTAAAAGAAATTGAAGAGGGGGGGGAATCAACCTTAAAAGAATCAATTATGACCCCAAAATCAATAATGGATTTAAGACTTAACTAAAATACAGGACAAGCATCTTGATGCAAATGAAAATATTTTACCAATAAAAAGACAAGCAGTATACTATAATTATTTACCGAATGGTGGACCAATCATAGCCAGTAACACAATTTGTAGATTTCCATGTCCGGACAATACTTGGGATCACACCTAGCATTGTTACTTTAGCATCCTACACATATTAGAAGAGTTTCAATTGATTAAAAAAATGAAAATACTGAAACTATTACACATCTTTTAAACTTGTAGTTAGAGCCATTAATTTAACATCGCATCAGCAAAAAAGCCCTTCTGAAAGTAGTTTTGTATGAGACTAGACCAAAAGTAAAGAATTAAAAAGCATTCAAATCTTATCCACTCCCTAATAGCTAGGCTTACAATATCCATTATGATAATTTCCATATGTTATAAAGCATGTGTTTCATACATCATTAATCAATAACATTGCCATTCAGGATGTGCATACCAGATAAATTCAGCAGAATGTAGAAAGAACCACAGCAAACAATTGAAAATTTTGACAATCTTAATACAGATAAATCATTTACCTGTACAAACTTGGCAAAACCAGATCCAAGCGGAGATCCACTATACAGGGCAATAGAAGCTCCATTTAACAGTGAAGCATACACCAGCCAAGGGCCCATCATCCAACCCAGATTAGTGGGCCAAGCAACAACATCACCTTTCTGAATGTCCATGTGGCACCATGCATCTGCAGCTGCTTTAAGAGGAGTGGCCTGGGTCCATGGAATTGCCTTTGGTTCCCCTAAACGAACAATAAACTCAATCAACATTATGTAAACTAATTGCTATAAAATTCATGTAGACCAGATTGCAAATTTTTTTAGTTGAACTCCCACTCATCATTTTTATACCAAACATGATAGCTTTCCCCACCGTGCCATTCTAGGTATATTGTAAAACTACAAAATAAAACCTATGCATTATCAAATAATTGATAATATCCAGGTAAATGAACAATATAACATTATATTTTGCAGAGGAAGATATAACCTATGTTGATGATGGTGGTGAATGGGGGAATCCTATGGTAGAGGTTCACGTTTTAAATTACCTGTAGTTCCAGATGAGAAGAGGATATTTGTATATGCGTCAATTGGTTGCTCTACAGCAGCAAATTCACATTTTCTGTAAATTTGATAGGGAAAAATAAAATACAAAATCTAGTAAGATATTTTAATGTCAATTTAAGTTTTCCAAGAGAAACAGGTATTTGCCACGTTGAAAATGGTTAAATCAAATACAATAAGCAGTTTTCTGTTTATAATACTAAAACTAAAAATGAACATAAAACACAAATGGGGGAGGGGTTGGGGTTGGGGTTGGGGTTGGGATTGGGTAGGGACATTGCAGCCCATGATGCATGAAAACTTGTTTAAAACATGACAAAAATCCATAGTATCAAGATTTCAATAGAATTAAAGAATGACGCTATCAGAAATACAAAACTCCTTTTATTTAACATACAGGACAAGTCTGCACCATATGCCTGCTAAAGTAGGCACAAAAGTAAAAAGAATAGACGTGCATATTCAATTTGTTCAGTTATACAAGCCCCATTAAGATTCAGAAAAAACTGTTATCAACATCTTTACATTTACATATACATACATATATGTATGTATATATACTTATATATAAGTTCATACTATAACTACTGTTCAATTTGATAAATTACTGTAAAATAACAATCCACGGCATTTATGTTGAAAATATTTCACATTATCTAAATTATATAATTCAAACTTTTGTAGATAAATGAATGGATACTTCCACTCCAAAATTATTAAAACAATTTGATGCTATGCACAATTGATGAAAAGACATGAAGTCTCTATCAAAACTACTAAGTATGGTGGTGGATTACATTAATAAAATGGAATCAAACTTGAAAAATGAGGCAGACCATAACATAATAGAATTTTTATTTTTATTTGCCAAATATCATTCAGCTTTCAGAAATACTGGGGAAACAATAACAAACCACTGCCATGCAAAATTAAAATTAAACATATATATCAGCCAGATATATCAGTGAACGTACTTGAAATCATTTGCTCTTTTTAGAAAGTCATGCCAAGAAACATCACCATGACGCAATTCTGCACTAACACTAGAGCCCTTGCTAGGAATAACAATGGCCATTGGAGACTGAGCTTCCACAATTCTACTGCATTATTGAACCTATCCTGTGAGATAAATAGTCAAAGGAACAAAAAGGAAAAGAAAAGCAAAAAGTATAAGACAGAAAAGTTATTAGTGGCCAAAGAATGATGAGAACTTTACCTATACAATGGTATAGTTTTTTCTCCACGGACAATCAGATCCTGAACACAGAGGAAAAGAATGACTAATTTAAAAGGACAGCTACTGAAAGAAAATGACTAATTAGAAAAATTCAAATTAAAAGGCAAGCATGGAACTTTAAACTCATTTTCACAAATCATAATTCAACTTCTAAACAATGGCTTTTTCATTTATCTATTTTTTCACTAAACTTGTCCTATGGTTTCAACTACCAGGCCAAACCTAATATTTAATAACCAAAAGAAGTAGGAAGGAGCTGAAATTTACAAAATGATTCCAACCAGACCAAGTTTCCACATGGAAAAATTCAGATAAAATCCAAAAAAAAAAAAAAAAACCAAATCAAGACAACAAGATACAATGTTTATGACTAGCAAAGTAACAACCTGTGTAAATATGGCTTTCGCTCTTGATATTTTAAGTCTTGCTGATATTTCGGGAGCAGCGAAACTATCAGCAATAGATACAACTACATAGCCAGCCAGAACAATAGCTAGATAGATAACCACAGAATGGACATTCATTGGCATATCAATTGCAATTGCAGATCCTCTCTCCAAATCCAGTTCTTTGAGTGCATAAGCAACTAACCTTAAAAGTATATTACCAAACAATTTCACATTATAAACACAGAGAGTATAAATCTATAGTAATCAATTTCTTTTGAGAACAGATATTCAAAATAAATCAATTTCTTTAGTAATTTTGATCGAGAAATGTCTACTAACAGTCTGGCATTACTAACTTCACAAGGAGAAAATAAAAGGGGGAGCATTTAGAGTTTTTATTTTTTATGCCAATAGTGTACGTGCACATACCTATGCTGTCAGGAATTAGATAATACCACATTTCTATTAAGCTGTGAAAGCTCTGAAGAAAAACAATTGACCTTACTAATAATTTCCTAACCTTCATATGATCCACAAATTTCACCGAGAGAGATGAAGGGAGCTAGACTAGAATAGGAGAAAACAAATGAGAAAACAAGGTAAGATACTTTTCATCTCATTCTTCACTTTTTTCTAACCCCTGTTACCCAGCTCTCACTAGATGACAGATTCCTTTCCTAAATTAATTTTTTCACTTCTACTTTCTACCATCTTCCATGCTACCTTTGACAAATTGTCAACATTATTTTCCTCACAAATTCATTACATAACCAGTGGTTAGGGAAAAAAAAATGCACTAGCTAAGTATATGTAATACTTTGGTGTGAGAATATTATTCATTGAACAACCTATGAAGACATGCTTATCATGTCTGGATCCGGAAAGCAAATAAAACTGTTTGAAAAGAGAAAATTAAAAAATAATGGAAATTAAAACAAGATTATAATTAGTATTCATGCAGCTTACTAATCATCATAAGTTGGGATCATCCAAACTACAATATGTGCTTAAACTCGTCGTAACAAATGACGAACTAGTGACACCAGCCAACAATATGTATGGGTTATAAAATTATAATAATTCATCGAGGGAAAGGGACAAAAAAAAAAAGAGCAACTAATACATTCCAACTCTCAGAAAACATTAACAGTCAACTAACTATATAATCCATAAAAACATTTGTGTATGAATTCAACAAGATAAAGCTTATGGGAAAGAAAGTGGCAGACCAGACTTCCAAACGCAATTCTTCAAGTGTCATTTTGTTTACAGGCAAATCGTCTTTTCCTTCAACACGCCATAATATCATTGTATCATCCAAACTCCTCTTAAAGTTTATATTTAAGCAATTTTTTGCAGGATTAATGCAAGCTCCAGGAAGCCATTCACCTCCTGGATTTAATATTTTCCCGTCTCTAGAAAAATTCTCACGCAAAATACATTCTGGAGGCTTTGAAAAGGAAATGTTCATCTCATCTAGTATTGTTCTCCAATATGCCTAACAATTAATGAAGCACCAAAAGTGAATATGAAAACTGTCAACAAATTCATGACATAAATTTCTTGACAAAACAACAATATAATATATTATACTATCTTTTACCTCAGGGTATGTGACTGAAAATTCTTGGAAATCAGAAAAGTTTGAAATGGGATCCTTATACTTTACTCCCAAAAACTCTTTTCCCCGCTTCTCCAACAGTTTGCCAACATTGGTTGAAATTGCATTCTCCCTAATCATAAAACAAGCATTTGGTCTTAAAATTTTTACATATATATATTATTATTATTGTTATTATTTTTGCTGAACTGGGTTACATATGAATTTGAAATTCAATACAGTGCAAGTACATTTATTTATACACTGCATTTCGTTTTATAGCTTACTAGACTGGAATGTGGAATCCTTTAATTTGTCATAAAAACAAGACATTTACCTAAATAATGACATAAAATAGAAATGCACATATACACATATTAGAGTATCACCAAGTCAGTTAGCCCAATTGGTTAGCATACCTGTATTAGCTTCTTGATTAGTTAGTGATAACTAATTTCTGTTTTAGCCTAAGTGGGTTTTAGTTTCTGTTGTACCAGCTGTCTATATATATATATGACAGTAGCCCCTTTTGTATACGCAAGGTTCAGATTAATAAAGAGACATTTTTTCAGTTCTTTTTCTCTATTCTCCACTGGCTCTCTTCTCGGTGCTCTTGCACTAATATGGTATCGGTGTACATCTAAGATCTTCTTCTCCAAAGATCTGTATCAATGGCGCGCACAAATCGCTCTTCCAACCCAGAAGCTGCTGACAACATCCATGCTCGTGATCCCCCAGTCAACGGTGATCTCCAATCGACCATGGCAGACGGCTCCACAACTCTCCGGCAACCCGATCAACCAGCTCACGAAAATGTCTCTAGCTCGTACTTTCTGAGCTCAGGAGATCACCCCGGACTTCTTCTCGTTTCTGAACTCCTCACTGGCCCTAACTTTTAGTCTTGGAAGAGAGCCATTTCCATGGCTCTTGCTACCAAGAACAAGACAGTGTTTGTTGATGGTACTCTCTCTAAACCTAATTCTTCTAATTCCCTTTTCAGTTCTTAGACCAGGTGCAATAACATGGTCATGTCCTAGCTGCTACACTCGGACTCTTCCAACATTGCTCAAAGCATCGTGTTCTTTGATCTTGCCTCTGATATGTGAAGTGACCTTGCTGATCGTTTCAACCAAGGGAATGGACTCAGAATTTTCCAATTGAAGACCAATCTTCAAGGTCTTCATCAGGGTGATCACTCGGTCACATCTTACTTCACCAAACTCAAATCCATGTGGGATGAATTGAAGGAATTCCACCAGCTCCTCACTGTTATTGTGGTGCTTTGAAGAAATTCAGTGATTACTTCAACCAAGAACAAGTTCTCCAATTCTTGACAGACCTAAATGAAGGCTACAACTTGATCCAGGCACAAATCCTTCTCCTTGATCCTCTTCCATCTCTTTCCAAGGTTTTTGCAATGGTTGTTCAAGAAGAAAGACTGAGAACCCTTGGTTCTTCACAAACCATAAGTCTTGCTTCGGCTGTCTCCAATCCACCATATCCCTCAAGAAACAAGAAACCAAGACCCACTTGCTCTCATTGCAACAAACCAGGGCACTTAGTGGGCAAGTGTTTCTTTTTACATGGATTCCCTCCTGGTTATGGTGGCAAAAAGAAATCTGATAAATCCAACTTTGCTGCCAATCACGCAAGCACAAGTCAGATTCATTCTGCCCCTTCGGACAAACCAACCTTTTGAACAATCGCTGCCAGCAACTCATTTTCTTACTCAGTCAACAACTTCAGAGCAATGCTCCTTGGGCTAAACCCAATCGGGTCATAGAGACTCACCAAGATGAAACCACTTCTGCACAAGCTACTTCAAACTTTTTTGGTAACCCTTCTTTAAGTTCTGATGCTTATTGGGTTGTTGATAGTGGTGCTACTCACCACATACGCCATGATTCTTCATTGTTTTACTCTTTTAGCAATTCTTATTTTCCTCCAAATGTTGTTTTTCCTAATGGAGAAACCATTGCTATCCATAATTTTGGAATTGTTCATATTAACAAACATATTATTCTTAATAATGTTTTTTATGTTCCAAACTTCAGGCTTAATCTTTTTTCTGTCAATGATTTTCTCAAAGCCACTTCTAACATCATGTTTTTCACTGCTACATCATGCATAATCTAGGTACCAACCCAGAAATTGGAGATTGGGATTACTAAAAGACTTTACAATCTTTACATACTCAAGCAAGATTTTACCCATGTACCTTGCACAGATTTTTCTATTACTTGTACTGCTTCTAATGGTGTAAAACTTTGGCATACACACCTAGGACACCCATTTTTGTACATTTCGAATTCAATCAATAAAAAACTTGCCTTTTCTTTTCCAATAGCTCACAATTTTTATTGTAAAATATGTCATTTGGCAAAGCAAAAAAGATTGCCTTTTCCATCAAATAACTATTTTGCTGAAAAAAAAATCTTTGATTTAATACATTAGAATATTTGGGGACCTTTTCCCGTCATAAGTATTGAAGGCTTCAAGTACTTCTTAACTATTGTTGATGATAAATCAAGGTTTACTTGGACTTATTTTCTCAAAGCCAAATCTGGTTTCAAAGACATCATTCCCTCTTTTTTCCAAATGGTTACCACTCAATTCTCTATCAACATCAAGGCAATAAGAACTAACAATGCAAAAGAGCTAAATTTAACATCTTTATATGCAACTAAAGGGATCATACACTATCATTCATGTGTTGATACCCCACAAAAAAATTCAGTAGTTGAAAGAAAACACCAACACCTTTTAAATGTTGGTAGAGCACTATTATTTCAATCTCACATACCATTAGTTTATTGATCATATATCATTTAAACATCAACATACCTCATTAATAGAACCCCTTCGGCTCTATTATAAGGCCAAACCTCTTTTGAAATCCTTTATCAAAAGCAACCTCTTTATGATCATATTCGAAATTTTGGTTGTCTTGCTTATAGGTCCACACTCAATAGCTCAAGGCATAAATTCTCTCCTAGATCTCGGGCCTTTGTTCTTACAGGGTACCCGGAAGGCATGACAGCCTATTACTTATTAGATATAGAAACAAACCAAATATTCATCTCAAGGGACACTCAATTTCATAAAACCATATATCCTTTTCAAAGTCAACTACAACATAGAGACAATGATGATCTTTTTTCACCAAATATCATCCCATCAATGATACTTCCTCAATCTACTCAATTGACTTTGACAAAAACCACAAACTCCCCAACAAAACAAACTGTCACTCACAAAGGACGCACTATAACCAAACCAGTCCATCTTACTGATTTTGGGTGCCATTACTCTCATGCTTCCGCATCAACCTCACATCCTATATCTAACTTCTTAAATTACAGCAAGCTCACACCCTTTTTTTCGAGAAGCTGTCTTGAATACTAATACTATCCTTGAGCCACAATCTTACAAACAAGCATCACTTTATCTTGAATGGCAACAAGCCATGAAAGAAGAATTACAAGCTCTTGAGCATAATAATACATGGACTATTACTTCCCTACCTCCTAGACACAAGGCTATTGGTAGTAAATGGGTATATAAAATCAAATACAAACTAAATGGTACTATAGATCGATGTAAGGCACGCCTTATTGCTAAAGGATATGCCCAACAACAAGGGATCGATTATTTAGAAACTTATGCTCCAATAGCTAAGTTCAATACCCTCAAAATCTTACTTGTCGTTGCTTCTTTAAAAAATTAGCATCTCCATCAAATGGATATTAACAATGCCTTTCTTCATGGTGATTTGGAAGAAAATGTTTACACGGCCCTCCCAAAAGACTATAACTCATCTTCCTTTCCCAAAAATTCAGTTTGCAACCTTCAAAAATGCGTATATGGCTTAAAACAAGCTTCACGACAATAGTATGTCAAACTAAGTTCCACTTTACTTGCTAATGGGTTCTTACAATCACCCTCCGATCATTCTCTTTTACCAAAAATGAAAATGGCAATTTTCTAGCAATACTAGTCTATATTGATGACATCCTAGTTGCTAGTAATGATTCCACTGCCATTTCTCAATTCACAACAACCCTTGATGGTAAATTCAAACTCAAGGACCTTGGACCACTTCGTTTCTTCTTTCTCGGTCTTGAGATTGCTCGCACTCCAAAGGGCATTTCAGTATCTCAACGTCCATTCACTTTTCAACTACTCTCGGATACTGGATTTCTAGGAGCCAAACCTGCTTCTACTCTTACAGAACCTAATCTAAAATTAAGCACTGATAGTGGTGATCTCTTAGAAAATCCCACTTCATATCGCAGCTTGATTGGGAAGCTCATTTACCTCACTATCACTCGGCCTGACATATCTTTTGCTGTCAATAGACTAAGTCAATTTCTTAGTTCCCCTAGAATTCCTCATCAACAAGCTGCCAACCGAATCTTACAATACTTAAAAGCTACCCAGGCTAAGGCCTTTTCTTTCCTGTTAATTCTTCTTCTCAAGTGTCTGCCTATGCCGAGACCAGCCTTATTGCACAAAACATTCAAGTCAAACTATTCGCTGATGCTGATTGGGGTGCTTGTCTTGACACTCGTCGTTCCATATCTGGTTTTTGTGTGCTCATTGGTGATTCTCTTGTCTCTTGGAAGTCCAGAAAGCAACAAACTGTTTCTAGATGCTCCGCTGAAACTGAATACCGAGCAATGGCCAATGCAACATGTGAAGTCACATGGATATTAGCATTACTTAAGGATTTTGGCCTATGTCACTCACAACCAGCCGTATTATATTGTGACAATAGCACTGTCATCCACATCTTGAAAAATCCAGTTTTTCATGAGAGGACAAAACACGTTGATATCTACTACGGAAAAGATCACCAAAGGCACACTCAAATTAATACATGTTAACACCAAAGACAACTTGGCTGATGTCTTCACAAAGGCTCTCTTTCCAGCTCCTTTCAAAACAATGATCCATCTTGAGGGGGCTATTAGAATATCACTAAGTCCGTTAGCATACCTGTCTTAGCTTCTTGATCAGTCAGTGATAACTAATTTCTGTTTTAGCTTTTTAGTTTCTGTTGTACCAGCTGTCTATATATATATGACAGTAGCCCTTTTGTATACACAAGGTTCAGATTAATAGCGAGACATTTTTTTCAGTTCTTTTTCTCTGTTTTCCACTGGTTCTCTTCTCGGTGCTCTTGCACTAATAACACATGAAAGTAAAAGTTTATCAAATCGGTCTTTCTATTTAAGAAACCTCATTACACATGCTTAATAATAATGCTCCAAATGTCTCTTAATATTTCTTTTAAGGCAATAAAATATGATTTTGAAGACTAGAAAAGAACAGAATAATGTGGATGATTTTCAAAATATTTAACAAATTTGGGTATTATGAAACTTATTTAATCGAATTTAGCTTTTAACTATTGGCCACACCACACCATATGTATTCAAAACAATAGTTTTTACGACTGTATGCAATGATTAGTGATTAACCACTTTCCTACATCACAATTCACAAGTCCACCGAGAGAGAGAGAGAGAAAAAAAGAGATTACGGGTCGGGTATCCAAGCAGGAGGGTCGGGTCCGAAGTCCTTGTAGCAGCTATAGTAGAGCATCTGGTGGAGAGAGAAGGGGAGGTCAGGGGAGAGAATATGGCTGGAGATATTGCGCCACGTATCGGGAGTGGCAGAGCCGTGATTACGGAAGACCTCGGCGAGTCTTCCATGGAGCGATTCAGCAAGTTCGACGGAGATTCCTAAAGCTGCGATATCAGAGGACGTAACGGGGTCAAGTGATTTGTATGCCATTCTGCTATTTGGAGAGAGAGAGTTTGTTTGGATTTAGATGGATGGGTTGGGTTAGATGTCTAAGAATGAGAATTGCAGAGCACCTGGGTTTGACTCAATTATCTGAGGAAGACGATAAGCTATAGGTAGGAACATTCAGCTACAACTCAGCCAATGATTTGATCTGATTTTCTGATCGCAAGGAAATATATATATATATATATACATATATATATATATGACAAAATTAAATTTTTTTTTTGAAAATTTCTCTCTCAGTCCAAACTTTCTCTCTAACATTTTTTATTCTCTCACTCTCTCTAACATTCTAATCTTCTAGATCTCTAAAATATGTCAAAATTAAAAAAAAAATCATGTGAAAGTGACACTTAGTGAAAAAAATATAAACGTTTTCATCAAATTTCAGTGTAGACCATCGAAATTACATCGAAAAAGTATTGTTTTGGAGAAAAATCAAGTTTTCATAATTGCATCGAAACATTATCGATGCACCATCGATTTTGCATCGAAATATCATCAATTTGGTATCGAAACACCATCGATTTTGCATCGAAAAGTCATCGTTTTGGCTAAAATACAAGTTTTATGATTGCATCACAAGAGCATCAAAACACCATAAAAAAAATATATAAATTGCATCAAAACGATGCTTTTTCGATGCAAAATTGATGCAATTTCGATGTTCTTGCGATGCAATCATGAAACTTATTTTTGGCAAAAACAATGTTTTTTCGATGCATAATCGATGGTATTTCGATGCAAAATCGATTGTGTTTCGATGCAAAATCGATGGTATTTCGATGTTCTTGCGATGCAAACATGAAAACTTGTTTTTCGCCAAAATGATGCTTTTTGATGCAAAATCGATAGTGTTTCGATGCAAAATCGATAGTGCATCGATGCTGTTACGATGCAATCATGAAAGCTTGATTTTTGGCCAAAACGATGCTTTTTCGATGCAAAATTGATGGTGTTTCGATGCTCTTTCGATGCAATCATAAAAACTTTTTTTTTTGCCAAAACGATGTTTTTTCGATGCAAAATCGATGGTATTTCGATGTTGTTGCGATGCAATCATGAAAACTTGATTTTTGGCCAAAGCAATGCAATTTCGATGCAAAATCGATGCGCTGTACTAAAATTTGACGAAAACTTTGGAAGCTCATATTTTTTCACTCAAATGTCTGTTTTAGATTTTTTTTTTTTTTTTTTTGTAAATTTTGGTATTTTTTCGAGATCTACAATATTAGAATGAGAGAGAGTGTGAGAAAGTGGGAGAATGAGATATGTTAGAGAGAGTTTGGATTGAGAAAAAATATATATGTTTGAATGTTAGGGGTATTTTTGTCTAAAAAATTGAAATTGTTATATATTTGAGATAATAACTTATGTTAGTATTTTAAAAAAATTTACTAAGTTATCATGCATATAACATAAAATTTCCCTCTTCATATCACCTTGTCCTCAAAATTAATTAATAAAATTTTCACTAGATTAAACTATTATTAGTTTGTTCATATTAATAAAATTTTACACATTAAATTTAAATCAACGGTATCAAATATGTTACAGAATACCAGATTATTATTATGAAAACATAAGTTACTAAGTGTGTATAAAACTCAAGCTACCAAACAAGTATTAATCATTTTTTTAATATGCATTTTATTTTTTATAGAAATATTTTAATTAGTTAAATATGGAACTTATGTTGTAAGAATCATAATTTAGGTAGGATTTTTTATTTTGAGAATATAGATAAGTTGTAACCTATTATTTTATATACATACTAATAATAGGGAAATTTTCAAAAATATCTTCTATATAAAAAGTGTGTAGTTAAAGGACATTATTGGTTTTAACGATTTTTTATTTTTTTACGTTAACTCTAACGGAATATTCTTATATTTAATAGAATATTCTTACATTTAAACATGACTTAAACTTAAAATTAAATAAATAATTAATTAAAAAAAATAAAATAAGATATTTTACAGTGATAATTATTTAAAAGTAATAAAACTATATATTTTATAACTTAAATAAAATTTAATTAAACTTGAATTTAATATTATATTAAATATATAATATATAATATTTTATTGTCACTGTCAAATTCAAAAGCTAGAACAAACATAAACTTAAACAAAAATAAATTAATCAAAATAGGATATTTTTTAGATATTCTATAATAATTTAAAAAATTAAATCATATTTATTTAAAAATAATAAATGCATATATATCAATTTTTTATCTTATAAATTTGTTTAATAGTTTATTTTTTATAAAGTGATTGAAGCTATTTTTCTTCATCAAATTCACCAAAAGACATTGTGAGGTACATTAGAAACTAAAAATAGTTGATGCATGTATACTACTATCTACACTAAGAATTATTCTATTCTTATTTTATTTATATTGTTAATTTATTTTTAAATATTATTGTATTTTATATATATGTCATCTAGTCATGTAAATATATATTGTTGTACCATAATTTTAGCCCGAGTTCATTCACTCAGCTCGGGTACAGCTGGCGAATAAATATACGGAGAAATAACCAAGAGAATGATATTTGCTTATTATCCATGTAGGCAACTCCAGTTTCATGTGGACACGTGTTGTATTAGGCGTCCTGGGTTTAACCCGAGCTACAAACACGAAGGATGTGAAGCGCGAGCTCATAACATTCAAACGACAGTCGAAGTACGAGCTTCGATGAGATATTCAGCTCGTGGTAATTCAAATATATTGCACATCCGCAGATCCCCAGAGACTCGGGTCCTCTTATATGTTTATTTATGACCAGGCTGCCATAATTAATGTCCCAGATATTAGGAGAACATTTACTGTATGATCAAATCATATCCCATTACAAATGGGAAATATATGTATTAAATGTAATAAATATGTATATGCGTGATTGACTCACGCGGTTACCCAAACCTGTCTATGGAATTCCTTTATATATTGGGAATGTAGGATAGGGGAGGGGACTATTATTTTGTAATACTGAAACTCTGTCAATATAGAGAGAAAAACATCAATAATATAGACTCGTAGACTAGGTGGATTTTAACCACTGAACCACGTAAAAGATTTGTGTTCTTGTGAATCCATTTCATTTTTCATTACGGTTTATTACTAAGCACTAATCTATCTTTTTATTTTTTAATACACTATTGGCGAAAAACTGCGTCAACAGTTTGGTGCTTTCATTGAGAGGGAAATTAGTGCTTCATCAAAATCCCTGTCGAATTTCATCATGGTTCTCACTCGCTCAATGCACGACAATGAAATAGAACAGCCTGGTGGGCAGGAGGCCCATCATACCGCTGTTCCAAACGAGCATGGCCCTGAAGTCCAGTAACGTCCGAGAAAACAACCAGTGGGTCATGGCGACACTGGGAGTTCAACATCATTGCCACCGAATCCAAACCCAGACTACTTAACTGTCGTTGAGATGGAAAATATGCAATTAAGAAACCATCTCGCTAAGGCAAACAGATAAATTGAGGAGGTTTTGGCTCGGTTACCCTCTCTCGCAACCGATGTTAATGTCGGAAAGAGGCAAAGTGGGTCTCACAAGTCCCACAGGAATAACCAATCCAAACCAAGTCGTTCAGTCAGAACTGCCACCCCAAGTTCTGTGCCTACAGGGCGAAATTGTCAGAATGCTCATCCAGGGGCCCTCATAGGGGTCATCAGCATATCAATCGATCGGTTAGAACCGCAACCCCAAGTTCGGTGCCTCCTTCACAAGCACCTAGGAATGCCCATGGAAACCCATGAGGAGGGGCTGGGACAGGCTCATAGAGACAGAATGTTCCAGCAAACCCTCCTTCTCACAATCGGATCGTCAGGCGCAGAGAGCTAGAAATAATGGGGCAGAACAAAGGCAGGCTAATTTAGTTCGCCCTGATGGGACAAGGATTGCCTCGCCAGTAAGGCATCCCCCATCACCTATAAGACATCCGACATCACCTCGTCCTACACGGGACATTCCAACTTATGGAGACAGCAAGAGAAATCCTCCTCCATCTGTAACGACCCAAAATCACTAATAAGGCTTAAGAGCCTTGATTAGTGTGCCAGGAGTGCATAACTGGTTTACGTGTGAATTTACTAAGTTTAATGCGTGATTATATGATGAGCATGCTAGTATGTGTTATCCAAAAAACAAGTATGGATGACATGGCGAACATTTTGTACACGTGGCTAACATCTGGCAGAATTCGTGTTTGACTATCGACCAGGAGTACATCTACTATCACACGATAAACTTCTTCCTACGACCAGCCTGGTTGTACGCACGATATATGCGGAAAAGATCTTATGCAGTTATGATAGTATCCGAAATTATCTCCCATGATTTCCTGAGTATCCGACTATTTAGGAAATCATATCTGTAACAAATTAATGTAAATCCTCCTTGAGCCTATAAATAAAGAATGAGGGCTCAAGGGAAAGGGATCTTCTTCTTCTTTCTTGCTTTCAGATCACTAGAAATTAGAGTTATTTGATTAGATACATTGTATTATTCCTGAGAGGTGGTTGAAACTCATTAAACCCTAGTTCTTTGATCACTCCTCTGAGTCTTACATCAATAACAATTCAAGTGGATGTAGGTTATTACCAGATTCTGGGGCCGAACCACTATAAACCCTTGTGTTCTTTATCATTTCGTCATCACATTCTTTCCAACGTGTTTGTCCACATCAAGCATATTTGACTCCGTGTCAGTTGGCCAAATTCAGGGTCAACATTCTGGTGCTTTCATTGAGAGCTTGATACAGTATCATTGAGAAAACCAATGGCAAACACTACCAGGAAAACTGGACATGCGGTCGGCGCTGCACCATTTAACCCGCCTCCTCCTCCTCCTCCAAACGTGGCTGAAGATGAACCACATTTGGAATTTGATGAGAAAGAAATGGACGACACGACGCTGAAGAGTACCCTAGGGGCACTACATGAGGAGCTGGCCAATCTGAGGGCCAGTCAGGAAAGTGCTGCCGAAATCATGGTGCGGCAGCAACAAGAAATTGAGCGGCAACGCCTGGAACTGAGTGAAAGGCAGGCGGAGATGGACCATCGCCAGAGGGAGGCCATGGCAGCCTTACAATTGGCTAGGAATTAGGCTGCATCTGCCTCGCAGCCTGATCAACCCGCGGATGGGCCACCCCAGAGGGGTCCCAATCCTAGCCCGCCTATCCAACCCTCGAGCCCACAAAGGCCCGAGCAGCCACCGGCGCCTCAGGACGATGTCCCACCAGGAGACCCTGAAGCACAACCTCCATCCCAAACTGGTCGCGGCAATCCCCCGCAGCATAGGCAGAATAGGACCGGGCAGCAGCCTCGCAATCCTAGACGCCATAGGGGGGACGAGCCTACTCTTCCGAACAGAGGACATCATCCTCCAGGCAACAGGAGGAACTCAGAGTTAGGTTCTGCGGTTCGAGGCCCCCCACGGCATGAAAATGCACGGGGACCTAACGAACAACGCAGACCACCCTCTAACGCTCGGGAGGTTCCAACCCGGGAAGGCAATCGAGAGAACAGTCGATCCCACCATAGCCAATCAAGATTCAGAGATGGCCATGTTTATAATGAGGCCGACTTAGGTAGAGGGAATGCCGGTCAGAGAAATGAAGAAAGAGGTGGAGGCAGGAGCCAGCTACCTCAGGATGACCAACCTGACAGATGGGACGCTGGGGGCAGCCCAGACAAAATAACATCTTCAACCGGCTCGGAGCTAGTGAGTAGCAGAGAAGAGATGAGGACTTGAGAGATGTACTCAACGATCGCCGCGAGCGGCACGACGAGTACGTCCCCCCAGCACCAGAGGCCACAGCGATTCCTGGCACTGTGCAGGCCCAGATAGATGCCCTCAACCAGGGAGTGCAGCAGCTAGTCGGGGGAAGAACATCTTACATCGACCACAACAGGAGGAAAGGCACTCCTTTCGTCCAGAGGATAGCTATGGCAGAGACTCCTAGCAAGTTTATAATGCCTACGCTTCTGAACTTTGATGGGTATGGTGACCCGGTATCTCATGTCAACAAGTTCGAGATACAAATGGACATTCAGAAAGTGTCCAAGGACGCTCGGTGCAGGATATTCCCTGCAACACTTTCTAATGCCGCATAGGAGTGGTTTTTTAAATTCCCTCCTGCAAGTATAGTTTCCTGGGAAATGTTCGTAAAGGAGTTTTACGGACAGTTCTACGCGGGTCGTGTGCACCCGACTGAGGCAAACCAGCTGGTTGAAATACGCCAGCAAGATGGAGAACCACTAAAGGACTACGTCCAGCGCTTCATGCGAGCACCTGCTGGAGCAAAAACAGTGGGAGACGAAGGCAAAATGATGGCCATAACCGCAGGGGTTAAGCGCCGCACGCCTCTCTAGGAAAGCCTCAGAAAACATGGGGTGAGAACTACCCAGGAATTCTTAGATCGAGCTGATCGCTACATCAAGCTCGAAGACGCCATCGCCAACGAAGGAAAGCCCCCAGGCAAGGACAAGGGGACTGCCGAGCCCGCCAAAGCCGCCAATGGGTCCAAGCCCAACGGCAACGGCAAAGGCAACGGGAACGACAATGGCAATGGCAAGAATGGGGGGAAATGGCTGCACAACGAGCCTTCCACCTCCGACAATAAATGAGCCAAGGGCAACCGTTATGAACCCCAGTTCACTAACTATACTGCCCTAGTTGAGTCTCGGGGAGAAGTTTATCAGGCCACGAGTTCCAGTGTGCCTTATAACAAACCTGCTCCCATTCGAAAAGATATTTTGAGAAGAGACACTACCAAGTGATGTCGTTATCATAACGACTACGGGCATGATACCAACGAATGCAACCAGCTAAAGGATGAGATCGAGTTCCTTATTAGACAAGGACACTTGAGAAGATATATACGGGCCTCGAGAAATTCCCAACGAGAAGCTCCAGGTGGCAATGAGCAAGCGCCCACACGCCAACGCTCGCCACCTTTGCAGCCTGACCCCGTGACTGGCACATTGTTAACCATCTGTGGAGGCCCGCACCTCGCGGGAAATAGTGGAAAGGCCAGAGAATGATATGCTCGGACTCTGCGCCACGACCAGGACATCGAGATGATGACTGTGGATGACCGCGCGCTGAAAAAGGCTCGATCAAAAGAAGGCGAAATAACCTTCTCTGATAGCGATGCCCAACACGTCCAGTTCCCACATTCTGATCCGCTGGTCGTGGATATCCAAATGGCCAACATGATGGTGAAGAGAGTGCTGGTTGATACAGGAAGTTCAGTGAATATCCTGTATAAGTCTTCGCTGGAACGCATGAAGTTGTCCGTTAAGGACTTGGAGCCTTGCAACCAAACAATATACGGCTTCTCTGGTGAGGGACTCACCCCCGCAGGATCAATCAAACTATCAGTGACAGCAGGAACATCGCCTGCTACCAGGACATTACTCGCTACTTTCATAGTGGTCGATTGTCCCTCGGCGTACAATGCGGTCATTGGAAGGCCTATACTGGTTGATCTATGGGCCGTCACCTCTATGTGGCACTTAGCCATGAAATTCCCGACAGACGTAGGGGTAGGACGCGTGTTGGGAAACCAGAGGGGGGCTAGGGAGTGCTACAACGCCTCAGTCACGAAGGCGAAGAAGGGAACGTCAAAGAGCACTCCCCCAGATAGGTTGCAGATGGCAATTGATACACAAGCCCAATCCGGTGAAGAAGTCACCAAATAAGGTGTTGCCCAAAGTGAGGATAGAGATCTAGATCCTCGCTTTGGGGATTGTGAAGAAAACGTTGGACCCGTCGAGGACCTAGAGAAGGTCCAACTTGACGAGAAAGACCCGACCAGAGTCGTGAAGGTCGGGAAAAACTTAGAACCCACCACGAAGCATGCACTGGTGGAGTTTTTGCGGAAGAACCAGGAAGTCTTTGCCTGGTCTCATAACGACATGGCTGGGATAGATCCTACAGTCATAAGCCATGTCCTGAACATAGACAAGAGTTTTTCGCCCGTACAACAGTAAAGAAGGCTACTCGATAAGGATCGGTCGAGAGCCTTAAAGGAAGAAGTTGAGAGATTAAAGGAGAATGGGTTCATCAGGGTGGCGTTTTATCCATTGTGGGTCCCTAATCCTGTACTGGTTCCTAAGCCTAATGGAAAATGGCGAACCTGTGTGGATTTTACAGACCTCAATAAAGCCTGCCCGAAGGATTGCTTCCCACTCCCAAGGATCGACCAGTTGGTCGATGCTACTGCAGGACACGAGATCCTCTCCTTCATGGATGCATACTCAGGCTACAATCAGATTAGCATGCATCCCCCTGACGAGGATCACACCAGCTTTCGGACCGATATGGGATTATACTGTTATAAAGTAATGCCCTTCGGACTGAAAAACGCAGGTGCGACTTACCAGCGATTGGTTAATCACATGTTTAAAGAGATGATCGGCGTAAACATGGAGGTGTACGTGGACGACATGCTGGTAAAGTCGAAAAAAGCGAAAGGACATGTGAAGGATTTGCAAGAGTGTTTCGATGTATTGAACAAGTACCAGATGAAACTAAATCCTCTCAAATGTTCCTTCAGAGTAGGATCAGGGAAGTTTTTGGGGTTCATTGTTAATTCCAGAGGAATCGAGACCAACCCCGACAAGATAAAAGCCTTGATCGACATGAAATCGCCAGAGAAGATCAAAGACGTACAAAGTTTAACTGGGAGGATCGCAGCCCTAAGTAGATTTATTTCCAAGTCAATGGATAAGTGTGTCCCTTTCTTCAATATACTTAGGGGCAATAAGAAATTTGAATGGACAGGAGACTGCGAGCAAGCTTTTCAGGCCTTGAAAGCCCATATGGCATAGCCTCCTATTCTATCAAAGCCTATCGAAGGAGAAACTTTGTTCATCTACCTGGCGATCACTGAAGTTGCTGCTAGTGCGGTACTAGTACGAGAGGAAGAAGGCGTACAAAAGGCAGTTTACTATGTAAGCAAGAGGCTAATCGGAGCAGAACTGAGGTATCCTCCCATCGAGAGGTTAGCATACTATTTAATCTTGGCCTCAAGGAAGCTACATCCTTACTTCCAAGTGATGGACCCTAAACGGGTATGTTTAAAAATTTATATATCGCAAGCGCACGAATCGTCCATATAGAATAGTGATCGTAAGCAAGGATGTCGAACCCAAAGGAGTTGTCTAAAATCGAAAATGAAACTATTTTAAATCAAAAGTAATAAATTCTAACCTAGTTCCAAAGATTGATAAGTTTTAATAGTATGAACATAAAATGAAATATTGAAAAATAAAGCTTTTTAAGATAATGAAAATAAACCAATAATGAGTTGAAAATAAGTATTAAAAGAAAAGATTATTAAGATACTAGAATCCACAAAATGTAAGTTTAATAATATTTATTAGTATATTGATTCCCAAGTTTTAGTGATAGTTAAAATAATTTAAACTATCATTTTCCAAAAATATTTATAATTTTAAGCACAATTTTCTTATAAAAAGATAGGATTTTTCTTCACTTTTCAAAATTATAATTTCAAAGCATTTAGTGTAAATCAATCTAATGAAATAACAAATAAATCAATGAACATTATTTATAAGGCAAAACATAATATTTTTGTTCTAAGCATGGATGTGTACAATTTAATGACACATCTTACACAAAGAATATTATGTTTATGCACTAATGAAGAACAAAGTGTAAAAATGTTCTAACAATCTAAAATACAAGATATTTAAGATGAAAGAAATATATGAAGAAGAAAAATCCATAGACTTTGTTGCATTACAAGGGAAATCAACATACAACATAAATATTACCTAGTTACAAGTTGCTTCATCATGATCTTAATAATCTTATGAAAAAGATTAGAAGCACATAACTAGAATAGAAATTACAAAATAAATGACATACATACTTGCAAAATGCTCTTGAAAAACCCAAATGGAAGAGAGAATGGTAGAGAGAAAATGAGAAAAAAAGATGGTAACCAAAAAATTAAGCACACCAAAAATGGTCTTGAAAGTCCATATTTATAGCCAAAGTGAGTTTATTAAAATAATCAATTTAAATTAATTAAATTGATTAGATTAATTAAATAAAATAAATATGGTATGTAGAGGTAAATTATAGGGTGTAATGATGATGTTGTGGTGAAAATGTGTAGGAAAAAGGGTAAAAAGTTGGCATTTTTGTCATAGGGGACAAAGGGACAAAATGCATTTTTGTTGGGCTCAATAAGGGAAATGGCAGCAATGTGGTGGTTGGGTGTTGGAGGGGGGGCCACGGGTTGGGCCTAGAGTGGGCCTCACGTGGTTGGGCTTTTGGAGAAACACCATTTTTCTTGTTACTTTCTTTCAAAATTACCATCTTTCCTTTGATTTTCTTGCTTTTCAAGGGCAATAATTTTCCTACACAATAAATTATAAACTAAATTAAAATTAAATATTTTCATTAATAAAATATATCATATAACTCCCATGAAAACATTAATTAAAATTTAATTTACATAACATTTAATTTCAATAAAATCATATTTTTAGCATTCAAACTAACAATACTAATTTTAAATAATTAAACTACAACATATTATAATAACATATCTATAAAAACATATAAAAATCTAGAAAACTACAATAAGACTAATAAATTAAAAATTACATAAAAACTTAATAAGTTAATTAAAAACTCATGAACTAAGCAACAATTAGCATGTAAAACATGGTAAAATAATTCTATTTTGTAGAGTTATCACACCCCCAAACTTAAAGTTTTGCTAGTCCTCAAGCAAAAGAAAAATTAAAATACACATATATATATATATTTTTTATTGGTGATATAAAAATGATTTTCTCAAAAATTGCACAATGAAAATAACTCTCAGAAATTATTATGAATAAAAGTTAAGCTTATATAATTAATTAAATTGTCAATTTTGCTTTTAGAAAATATGTTTTTATTAAAATTATTTTTCACTTAAACTTATAGGAAATAAGAGTTTTTATGAAAAATGTAATTTTTGTTACAAGCAAAATTGACCCTATAATTAAAAACAAAGCTTAGAAATTATTCATATTTTTAAGAGAATTAATTTCAAACTCAATCAGAATTTTTATCATTGAAAATGAAAAATATCACCAAATTTTTTTTTTTTTGTAAATAATTTTTTTAATTTTGTTTTTTTTTTATTTTTATGAAAATGAACAAATAAAAAAAAATTAACAAAACCACAACATATAAATAAATAAAAAAAAATTCAAACAAACATTTTTTTTCTTTTCAAACAAGCATACATAAAATAAAACACAAAACATTAAAAACAATGCAAAGCAAACATAAATAAAACACAAAACAAACACAATAAAACTCGATACCCCCAAACTTAATTTAAGCATTGTCCTCAATGTGTCAAAATATAAATATAAATTAAAATTGACAAGAGTGTAAAGTTTAGAATGGTCGTACCTCGATATTGTGCATTGCGAAGATAGAACAAGATAGAACAGGATACAACTAACAAAAATTAAATCGCACATAAAACAACAATACAAATAAAACACAAGTTATCAAGATCACACAGGAATCAAAGAGCATGGTAAACAGGGTCCTCAAGGAGTATCTCATCCACTTCATCAGTTTTTAATTCCAAAAATGGTTTTAATTTTTGTCCATTAACTTTAAATATATCACCATTTTTAGGATTTTCAATTTCAATAGCTCCATGTGAAAAAACAATACGAACAATGTAAGGACCAGACCACCTAGAGCGTAACTTTCCCGGGAATAAATGCAAACGAGAGTTGTATAAAAGGACTTTCTGACCTGGATAAAAATCTTTTCTCAAAATATTTTTATCATGGTAAAATTTCATGCGATCCTTATACTTTTTTGAATAGTCATATGCATCATTCCTAATTTCGTCTAGTTCATTGAGTTGAAGCTTTCGTTTCTCACCTGCTTTGTCTAAAGAAAAATTTAACTGCTTAATTGCCCAGAAGGCTCTATGTTCTAACTCAACAGGTAAATGGCACGCCTTCCCATACACAAGTCTGTAGGGTGACATGCCAATGGGCGTTTTGTACGCGGTACGATACGCCCATAATGCATCAATGAGTCTTAAGGACCAATCTTTCCTAGTTGGATTCACAGTTTTTTCTAAAATGTGCTTAACTTCCCTATTAGACACTTCAACTTGACCACTAGTTTGTGGGTGATATGGTGTTGAGACTTTATGTGTAATGCCATATTGTTTCATCAAATGTTCAAATGGCTTATTACAAAAGTGAGTACCGTTATCACTAATTATAGCACGTGGTGAACCAAAACGGGAAAATATATTTTCTTTCAAAAAACGAAGCACAACTTTGTGGTCATTAGTGTGGCATGCAATAGCTTTAACCCATTTAGATACATAATCGACTCCAACAAGAATATAAAGATTACCAAAAGAGTTAGGAAATGGTCCCATAAAATCAATGCCCCAAACATCAAATATGTCAATAATAAGAATAGGATTTAAAGGCATCATGTTTCTTTTAGTTAAACTTCCTAACTTTTGGCAACGTTCACAAGCTTTACAATAAACATATGTATCATGAAAGATAGTAGGCCAATAAAAACCACATTGTAAAACTTTAGCAGCTGTTTTCTTACCACTAAAATGTCCTCCACAGGCATGATCATGACAAAAAGATATGATTTTAGACTGATCACAGTTTGGAATGCATCTTCTAATTATTTGATCAGGGCAGTATTTAAACAAGTAAGGATCATCCCAAATAAAGTTTTTCACCTCAGAATAAAATTTAGATTTATCATGCTTAGACCAATGAGATGGTATTTCTTTAGTGACCAAATAATTAACAATATCAGCATACCAAGGTAATGAAGAAATATGCATTAATTGTTCATCAGGAAAAGTTTCAGTGATAGGAGTGGAATCATGTATAGTTTCAACAACTAGTCTAGATAAATGATCAGCAACAACATTTTCAGATCCTTTTTTATCACGTATTTCTAAGTCGAATTCTTGTAAAAGCAGGATCCAACGGATCAAACGAGACTTAGCATCTTTTTTCGATAAGAGATATTTTAATGCAGCATGATCAGAATAGACAATAATTTTAGATCCTAACAAATAAGATCTAAATTTCTCCAATGCAAAAACAACAGCAAGCAATTCTTTTTCGGTTGTGGAGTAATTTAATTGAGCATCATTTAAAGTTTTGCTAGCATAGTAAATTACATGAGGTATTTTTTCAAGTCTTTGTCCTAAGACAGCACCTATAGCATAATCAGAAGCATCACACATTATTTCAAAAGGTATTTTCCAATCAGGAGGTCGAATAATGGGTGCAGTAGTCAACAAATTTTTTAATTTTTCAAAGGCAACATGGCAATTACTATCAAAGACAAAAGCATTTTCTTTTCCAAGTAAATGGCATAAAGGCCGAGAAATTTTGCTAAAGTCTTTTATAAATCTTCTATAAAAATCGGCATGGCCTAAGAATGATCTAATTTCTTTCACAGTTTTAGGTGGGGGAAGTTTTGAAATAAGGTCAACTTTAGCTTTATCAACTTCTATTCCATCAGATGAGATTACATGACCTAAAACAATTCCTTTTTTAACCATAAAATGACATTTTTCCCAGTTAAGCACAAGGTGTTTCTCTTTGCAACGAATTAAAACAAGTGAAAGATGGTGCAAACATTCATCAAAAGAGGAACCAAACATAGAAAAATCATCCATAAATACTTCAAGAAATCTTTCAACCATGTCAGAAAAAATCGAAATCATACATCTTTGAAAAGTCGCAGGTGCATTACATAATCCAAAGGGCATGCGACGATAGGCAAAAGTCCCAAAAGGGCATGTAAAAGTAGTCTTTTCTTGATCTTCTGGGGAGATGGGGATTTGGTTATACCCCGAATACCCATCAAGAAAGCAATAATATGCATGGCCAGCTAATCGTTCAAGCATTTGATCAATGAAAGGTAATGGAAAATGGTCTTTTCTAGTAACATTATTAAGCTTTCTATAGTCTATGCACACTCTCCACCCCGTTTGTACTCTAGTAGGGATTAATTCATTTTTTTCATTTTCAACAACCGTAATCCCAGACTTCTTAGGCACAACTTGAACAGGACTAACCCATTGACTATCAGAAATAGGGTAAATGATACCTACGTCTAACAATTTTATGACCTCTTCTCTAACTACTTCTTTCATATTTGGATTTAATCTTCTTTGACATTCCCGAGAGGTTTTAGCATTCTCTTCTAGATGGATTCTATGCATACATATGGATGGGCTAATTCCTTTAATGTCTCCAATGGTCCAACCTATGGCTTCTTTATGTTTTCTAAGGACATCTAACAACTTGTTTTCTTGTTCTTTATCTAAAGCAGATGCTATGATAACAGGTAAGGTTTCAGATTCTCCTAGAAAAGCATATTTTAAATTTTCTGGCAAAGGTTTAAGGTCTAACTTTGGAGACTCAGAAATTGATTGAACATGACCTAAGGGTGAAAAAGGTTCAACTTTGGTTTCATGTAAGGGTATAGACTCTACCAAAGAATTCACATCATCATTAGAGTCATCAACATGTAAGTTCATACCAAAGTATTTTTCACAAAAGTCAAGTAAGTCATTTTCATCATCTTCACATATACTATCTATCATGTTAACTTCATGTTTTTCCTCACACTCAACAGATTTAGCAACATTAAAAACATTCAATTCAACAGTCATATTTCCAAAAGATAATTTCAAAACACCATTACGACAGTTTATGATTGCATTAGATATATCTAAGAATGGTCTACCTAAAATGATAGGAATTTGAGCATGCATATTTTCCACAGGTTGAGTATCAAGAACAATGAAGTCAACAGGAAAATAAAATTTATCAACTTTTATCAAAACATCCTCTATAATGCCTCTAGGAATTTTCACAGAACGATCGGCTAATTGAAGAGTTATAGAGGTAGGTTTTAGCTCACCAAGACCAAGTTGCTTATAAACAGAATAAGGCAATAAATTTACACTAGCACCCAAATCAAGTAAAGCTTTGTTAATAAAATGATCACCAATAATGCATGAAATTGTGGGACACCCAGGATCTTTATATTTAACAAGACTCTTATATTGAATAATGGAACTAGCTTGTTCAGTTAAAAACGCCTTTTTAGGAACATTAGTGTTTCTTTTAACAGTACAAAGATCCTTTAAAAATTTAGAGTAGGCAGGAATTTGTTTAATGGCATCTAAGAAAGGGATATTGATACTAACTTGCTTAAAAACTTCTAAGATGTCATTATATTGGCCGCCTTTTTTAATTGGAAGTAATCTTTGTGGGAATGGGGCTTTTGGAATAAAAGGATGGATTGGAGTTTCTTTGTTTGATGAGTCATTGAGATTAGAACTAGGAGGCTGACTCTTTTCTTTTTCTTTTTCGTTTTCAACCTCGGGTATGTAATCGGGTTTGACAATTTTCTTTCCAGACCTAAGAGTTGAAATTGATTTGACTTCTCCATTATGACTAGACTTTCCTATCTCATATTGACCTTTTGGATTAGGGATAGGTTGACTAGGGAATGTTCCTTTTTCTCTATCAGCTAAAGCAGTGGCGAGTTGTCCTACTTGTGTCTCGAGTTTGGTAATAGATTGAGATTGATTTTGTAGGATTTGTTGGGTGGATTGCATAAATTGTTGTAAAGTATCTTCTAAGGAAGGTTTTCTTTGTTGCGGATATGGTTGATTTTGTGGGGCATGAGCTTGGTTTTGTGTGTTGTATTGGTGCCCTTGATTCATTTGGGGTTGGTTTTGTCTCCATGAAAAGTTTGGATGGTTTCTCCAATTTGGATTGTAGGTGGACGAAAATGGGCTATCATTTGGTTTCCCATAAGAATGAAGTGCATTGGCCTCCTCAGAAAAGGCTTCTTGGTAGGAAGGGCATGATTGGGCATTATGGCAAGGACTAGAACATATAGAACAAACATCTTTTCTAGGTTGAATTGGAGAGTTTATAGTTTGGCTTATGGCTAAAGCTTCTACTTTTCTCGCTAATTTATCTAAGGATGTTCTTAAGTCTAATTCATCTTTTACTTCATACCTTCCTCCTCTTTTTGGTGAATTAGTTGACCTAGACCTAGGATCAAAATAATTCCATTGTTGTGAATGGACAGATAAATCTTCAAGGGCGTCCCACGCCTCTTGTCCTTGAAATTTTAAAAATTTTCCAGTATGCATAGATTGAATCATTTGACGATTAGAGGGAGTCAAACCATCATAAAAATATTTTACAAGTCTCCATTTTTCAAAACCATGATGAGGACATTTTAATAATAAATCTTTAAATCTTTCCCAACATTCATAAAACTCTTCATTATCTTTTTGAAAAAACTCGGAGATTTCCCTCCTTAGACTATCAGTTTTAGACATAGGAAAAAATTTCAGTAAGAATTTATTATAAAGTTGATCCCAGGTAGTTATAGACCCCGTGGGAAGGGAATTTAACCAAGCTTTTGATTTGTCTTTTAATGAAAAAGGGAACAATCTTAGTTTGACCGACTCATCAGAAATTTTTTGAAATTTAAATGTTGAGCAAATTTCTAAGAAATCTTTGACATGCATGTAAGGATCCTCTCTATCTAACCCATAAAAAGAAGGCAACAATTGAATGATTGATGGTTTAAGCTCAAAATGAGTAGCAGAAGTAGTAGGTAAAACAATGCATGACGGAGCATTAGATGAAATAGGTGCAAAATATTCAAGCAAAGTTTTTTCAGGCACAACATTTTCATCAACAATATTAGCAATGGGTTCCATGATGCTCAAATTTTTACTAACACTTTCAATTTCAAATAGAGATAAACGTCTTTTTACTAATCGTTTTTTCGAGTTACGTTCCCAATGATGCATACAATTTTCACAAACAAGGCAACAATGATAATCTCAAACAAGCAATTTTCTGATGTGGAAGATCAGTTAAAACCGCAACCACAGAGCATACTTAGAATTTTTAGAGATTTCACAACAATAATTCTTATGGTTTACTTGTCCCCAGGCCTATTTGATTCCACTTACTCGCGCACTACTAACAACTCCCCGAGGTTAATTAGTAGAGGCGGATGGGAATTTTGGTCAAATTTCCTTTAAGCAAGAATTGCTTATGGTGAAAGGACAAGATTTAGGTTTCTTTTTTTTTCAAGTATTTTTCACAATATTACGCTAAAATATTAAAGAAGACAAAGAAAAATAAGGCAAAAATTAAATAAGACTAAAATTTAAGCAAGAGTAGGGAGGCATAGCATGCCATCAACCATAACAAAATTAAGGTAAAAAATAGGAGGCACAAGTGCCATCAACTTAAACATAAGATAGAGGACTAGGAGGCAAAAATTGCCATCAACTAGCTAGGAGGCAAAATTGCCATCAACTAGTAATTTGCGGAAATTAAATAAAATAAAAATTACAACAATATAAATAAAGAAAATTACAACAAATGTCAAGAGGCACAAGTGCCATCAATTAACAAAGATATAAAAGAAATAAAATTACAACAAAATTATAACAAAATTAGGAGGCACAAGTGCCATCGACTATAAAAATTAAAAAGAAAAATAGGAGGCACAAGTGCCGTCAACTAAAAAAGAAACAATAAATATAAATATAAGTATATATTTTTTTATGGGTGGTTGAACCGTCCCAAATTTCTTTTTATATATATATATATATATTTTTTTAGATTTTATAGATATATATTTTTTAGTTTTTTTTTTTTAAGTGTAACAAAAATTAAAATAACTAGTAGAAGAATTCACTAACCTTGAGATAAATTCGTTTCTTTTCTCTTGCAACTCCCCGGCAACGGCGCCAAAAACTTGATGGACCCTAAACGGGTATGTTTAAAAATTTATATATCGCAAGCGCACGAATCGTCCATATAGAATAGTGATCGTAAGCAAGGATGTCGAACCCAAAGGAGTTGTCTAAAATCGAAAATGAAACTATTTTAAATCAAAAGTAATAAATTCTAACCTAGTTCCAAAGATTGATAAGTTTTAATAGTATGAACATAAAATGAAATATTGAAAAATAAAGCTTTTTAAGATAATGAAAATAAACCAATAATGAGTTGAAAATAAGTATTAAAAGAAAAGATTATTAAGATACTAGAATCCACAAAATGTAAGTTTAATAATATTTATTAGTATATTGATTCCCAAGTTTTAGTGATAGTTAAAATAATTTAAACTATCATTTTCCAAAAATATTTATAATTTTAAGCACAATTTTCTTATAAAAAGATAGGATTTTTCTTCACTTTTCAAAATTATAATTTCAAAGCATTTAGTGTAAATCAATCTAATGAAATAACAAATAAATCAATGAACATTATTTATAAGGCAAAACATAATATTTTTGTTCTAAGCATGGATGTGTACAATTTAATGACACATCTTACACAAAGAATATTATGTTTATGCACTAATGAAGAACAAAGTGTAAAAATGTTCTAACAATCTAAAATACAAGATATTTAAGATGAAAGAAATATATGAAGAAGAAAAATCCATAGACTTTGTTGCATTACAAGGGAAATCAACATACAACATAAATATTACCTAGTTACAAGTTGCTTCATCATGATCTTAATATCACCAAGCCCATCCTATTATAGTTTTAACTGACCAGCCCCTTCGGCAAGTCCTCCAAAAACCAGAGGCGGCTGGGCGTTTATTAAAATGGGCAGTCGAACTGGGGCAGTTCGATATTGCATATTCATTGCGAGCAGCAGTAAAAGGGCAAGTCTTGGTTGATCTTATTGCAGAGTTCACCGAACTCCCAGACAACGAGCAGTGCGAAAAACCTAGTGCGCCTGAGCTTCAAGACGAAGCTCCTTCGTGGAAGTTATTCACGGACGGGTCGTCAAACGAATCTCACGCAGGAGCAGGAGTGTTCTTGATAATTCCAGAGGGGCATCGATTTCACTGCGCCATTAGGTTCGACTTCGCAGCGTCAAATAATGAAGCCAAATACGAAGCACTCCTCGCTGGATTAAGAATGGCGAAAGACATGAGTATAAAGGTGCTGGATATTTACAGTGATTCACAGCTGGTAGTGAATCAAGTTCTAGGGGAATATCAAGCACGAGGCCTAAAAATGGTGGCCTACTTGAACAAAACTAAAGATCTATTAGCCCAGTTCAAGAAGTTTACCCTCCAGCAAATCCCCCGGGATCAGAATTCGAACGCAGATGCCTTAGCCAAACTCTCGAGCGCGAAAGATTAAGTGAGCCAAGCATACGACCAATTGAAGCCAGTATGGAAATCCGAATGGAAGATACATGGATGGCGCCTTACTTGGAGTACCTGACAAATGGTGTACTGCCAGCAGATAGAAACAAGGCCAGAACTCTTCAAAGGCAGGCTGCTAGGTATATACTGGTCGATAACGTTCTATACCGAAGGGGATTTTCCATGCCACTGCTCAGATGTATTACACCAGAGAAAGCTAAGGAACTAATGAAGGAAGTACATGAGGGCTTCTGCGGGGATCACGTTGGGGGGCAAAGCTTGGCAAAAAAGATTCTAAGGCAGGGCTATTTCTGGCCGACTATGAATGAAGATTCAATGGAGTTTGTACAAAAGTGCGATAAGTGTCAAAGATTTTTGAAAATCCCACACGCAGCTCCAAATGAATTAAAATAGATGCAGAGTCCTTGGCCTTTTGCAATATGGGGAATAGACTTGATTGGGTCCCTGCCAACGGGAAAAGGCGGAGTGAAGTACGCAGTTGTAGTAGTCGACTACTTCACCAAATGGGCCGAAGCTGAACCGCTCGCTACCATAACGACCAAGAAAATTCTTGACTTTGTCATCAAGAACATTGTTTGCCGATATGGTTTGCCTCAAAAAATCGTCTCAGACAACGGCACCCAATTTGACAGTGACCTATTCACCGACTTCTGCGAAAGACACGGGATTATCAAAAGCTTTTCTTCAGTTGCGCATCCACAAGCGAACGAGCAGGTCGAAGCAGTAAATAAAACGCTTAAGGACACCCTGAAGAAAAGACTTGAAGACGCTAAAGGAGCATGGCCAGAATAGCTGCATGAAGTACTCTGGTCGTATAGAACCTCGCATCGAACAGCGACAGGTCACACCCCATTTTCCTTGGCATATGGGTATGAAGCTATGTTACCTGTCGAATTAGATCCCCCCTCACATCGACGCATCACATACGACCAGAGCCAGAATATCCAACTAATGATGGAGTCCCTAGACTCAATTGAGGAGATACGAGAAAGAGCCCAACTCCGAGTTGCGGCATATCAGCAAAAGGTCGCTCGGTACTTTAACTCAAAAGTAAAAGAAAGGAAATTCAACGTCGGTGACCTAGTGCTATGACGAGTTTTCTTAAATACCCGCGACCCCACTGCTGGAGTGCTCGGACCAAACTGGGAAGGACCTTACCAGATTGAAGATGTCCTTCATCCAGGCACCTACAAACTTGCACGCTTAAATGGAGATATCGTTCCACGCTATTGGAACGGTGAACACTTGCGCAAGTACTACCAATAAACAGTCCTTTTTAAAGGACTGGCTTGTATTAATTTTTACTTTTTACAAGTTTCGAAAAAGGGTTAGCCACGTTGAATGGCTAATCTCTTATAAGTGTAAGATCTTTTCTAAGATCACTCGTAAAGACATGATTAGTCCATTTTTAGTACGAGATTATAAGGGACCGTGCGCAGCCAGTCATTCTTGCCAACCTTTGTAAATTTATTTTTACAAGTATTTGTTCATTACGTGTGTTGTTTTGTTGTAATACGTGTTGAATTACATAACGAGCAGCAAAGTTCGAACAGGTTGTGGTAAGGCAAGTGACCAAGGACCTAAAGCTCCTCGATCACTTGGGGGGCATATAAGGTACATCGATAGCAAAGCGTACCATGAGGTATGTAAACACATGAACAAAATGAGTGAAAGCATGCTACAGTACTTAGAGCATTTTTCAAAATTTATGTTTTGTTAAATCAAACCAAAGTACTATGCTAAGTTCGGTCATGCGAACAGGTATTATAATAAAAGAAACATTATAATATCAATAGAGCAATCATTTACATCGCGAGCAGTATTGCTCGGATGTAATTGTTCTAAACAAAGTAAAAAGCTTTTGCACCGCGAGCATTATTGCTCGGATGCAATTGTCCAGTTATAAGTAAAAAAGCTGCCCTTGCAGCAATAAAAATAAATTGTCTTTACAAACAGACCCGTGGGCCATAGAAGCTGAATGAAAAATAAAAAGAGAATTATTGGGGAGCAGGAGGGTCTTCTGGATTTGGAGGAGTGCTCTGGTCAACCGGAGGACCAACCTCGGCAACGGCAGCAGGGGTTTTGGCCTTGGCTCTCTCCTCTGCCTCCAACCGAGTGGCACACTGCACCATCAGCGTCCTTTGCAACCGCTCGGAGAGATAGTTAATGTTGGCCTCCCAGTTGTGCTTCCAGAAATCATAGAAACAGAGAAAGGTGGCTTCCCTGTACTTCTTCAAATTTTTGGTCCCATCCTCCTCGAGCTCCTGCACTCGCCCCTCGAGCTCTCGCACCCGCTCTTCAAGCTTCTTCGCCTCATCCCTGCTGGCGGTTAGATCGAGTTTGAGTTGTTTACACTCTTGGGTGATAAGGACAGAACTTTCCCTCCATTTTTGCCGCTCCTCGTTGGCTTTCTTCAAGGCCCCTTGACTGTCCTGAAGCTCCTGGGTGAGAGTGGCTTGGTCCTCGCATAGCTGTTCATTCAGCTTGGACAGCTCCTTGTTTTCCTCGAGCAACTTTTTTTTCTCATCCTCAAGTGCTTGCTTAGCCTGAGCAAGCCTGGAGTCGAAGTTCTGTCCGCGAGAAACCAACGCCCTAGCACGGCGCCAGCCAGCAGTTAAAGACAGCAGCCCCTAAAAATAAAAAATGAAAAAGTAAGGAAAAGAAGTCAGACATAAATGATGAAACAGCAGAAGATGACTTACGCTGACTATCTCATTCAACCCTCTGTTGATGATTTGGTCGACCTCCATTGAGGCAGTTTCGTTGATGGTGGCCTGGCTGCGTCTGTGCTTTGAGAGCTTGTATATTCTCTCCCTGGCCGACCTGACCACGAGGCTGGACAGGGAGCCTTCGGACAGGTTGTCCAAAGTCTCTTTGCCAGCGGCCCTAGAGGAGGGCTATGGATTCTCAGGCGTGGGCGTCGACTGTTCGGTGGGGGGCGGAGGTGTCATGTTTTCCTTAGAAGGGACGGCGGCAGGAGTATCTTATGTCCGGGTCTTCTTCGAAGGGGTCTTGCTACTTTTCCCTCGAGCCCTTTTGCTGTCCTTCTTCGGGACAGAGGAGGCAGCGGCAGCTTGGTAATGATTGAAGAAGTCCTCGGAGTCCATACTTGCACCAAGGGAAACAACTCGAGCAGTGAGATTAAGTGACCATAAGGGGAACAGAGATAAAAGTAAAAGGATTACAAGCAAAGTACCCGAGCTACAACTACTGGTCGTAACATTATCTACTGAACTACCTAGTTCCTGGAAGAAATATGAGTTTAAAGAAGGGGCGTTCCTAAAGTTGCCATCCCCATCAAATAGATGAGAGGGAATTGGCAAATTATTTAAAAATGAGATTATTGTACCGTTTACATCTGATGAGTCATCAGAAAGTTTGGCAGGCTCGGCAGCCTTTTGTTTCCCCTTGCCCACGGGAACCAAAGATTCTGCTGCTCGGTGGGGAACGGCAGGTTCCCTGATCGTAACCCCAGTTGGCCTCCTCCGTGGAGGGGGTACCTGAGGTTACTGCTCGGGTTCCTACTCAGGTTCCGCATCGACATGGACACCACCCGCCGAGGGTTCGTTAGTCGCAGGTTGGGAGCCCCAAAGGCCAGCTAGCCTAAGGTTAGCCTCCTTAATTAAGTTCTTTACACTCTTAGCAGCATTTGGCATGTTGGCTAAGAATGTTGCCCTCGACTCCATTCCTGGAGTGGGGGTCGGGCGTAACCATGGGCCTGGAACACAATAGCGAAGTATTATGACAAGAAAGAATTAAAGTACGAAAACCACTGCTGAAGGATTTTTTTTTACCTCCTCGAGTGAAGGCCAGATTGTCTACGGCGATGTCGGGTGTAAGGAAGTACTCCTGATGGTACTTCCCCATGTTGGAGATGTGAGTGGTATTAGACAGAAAGGTGCGCCCGGTCTCCTGGTGGCAGAAGTGGAAGAACCCCGTACCATCATGGTTGGGGTTGGACTTGAGGTCAAATAGGAAATTGACCTCATGTGGAGAAGGAGCTATCCATTTTTTGAGCTTGTAGAGGATATAGAGTGCAGCCAGCATTCTATACCCATTCGGGGTGATCTGAAAGGGGTCTACCCCAAAGTAGTTTGCCACCCCTTGAAAGAATGAATGAAGAGGCAGGGTGGCACCTGCCTCGATGTGGTACCTCGACCAGGTGCTATAAGCCCCTCTTGGCAGGTTGGCTCGCTGGTCGGTAGAAGGTCTGACCAGGGTCACCCCCGTCAGATTGTATTTGTTTAAGTAGTTGGCGATCATACGAAGCGTCACCGAACTTGGGGGGACGACGTGCCACTCGACAGCCAGCTGATCAGCGTGGCGAGGACGGGCACGCCTCTGGACGTCGGTCTCAGGGGCGAAGTCACCTAGAACACTGGTCGAGGGAGTATCAGCAGAAGGCTGATTCGGAGAGTTAGGGGTTCATCTTTTTCAAGCTTTGGTTTTTGTTCTGGCCATTTTCTGATTGGGAACTGGTGGACAATTTGGGCTAGGACGAGAAAAGGGGATTTCTGGGATCAACATAGATGGGTTCTCTTCGCCTTCGAGCAGTTGGCCCAAGAGATCGTCTTCAATAGGTCTTTCTCCTCCCCAAGGGTCTTGCATATGAACTGCAAACAGACAATGGAGGAGATAAGACACAATCCGCGAAGTAGTGTGGGAGATTGGGATAACGTTGCTCGTATCTAAATAACCAGCAGCATCCTAATCCTACGCTAAATGCGACGCGAGTAGTTTGAAAAATGGATCAAAGAGGAAATAAACCATTTGCTGAAAAATAACTGTTTCGACTCCTAAAGGGTGGGAAAATACCCAGTTTTTTCACCTAGCTTAAAGATTGAATTTTTACGTCGATCTTACGCCCTAAGCCTATGATCCTTACTATCAAACTAAGTCTTAACCTATACAAAGCATAAAGACGCCCTATTACTTAGCAATGGAAGGTTTATACAAAAGAAAAAATCCTCATGAAACCCTATTCGAGAACATAGAACTCACAGAGCATAAAAACGGCGTGCATGGCATAAATTTAGAAAGACAATGATTACCTGAGCAAAGATGGAGGTTCGGAAGAGGATGAAAAGGTTCGAGTCAGAAAGGTCCTCAGCTAGGCAACTGTCTGGTTTCAAAGCTCTGTAGGCAAAGTTCTTGAAGTTCTTGGAAAATACGGTAAGAAAAACCTTTTTGAGAAGAAAAAGGAGTTATTTATAGAGACCGAGGTTTGGCCAAAAAGTAATAATCATTATTTTTTAATTCTCGAAACGTGGGGAAGTGTATAAGCCGTCAATTTGTTTCATGAAAACTGAAAGGGCTTGATTAGACATAATTATGTCACGGTATTAAAAAACTCACGGGGATTCTGACAGGAATCGTGGGGATATGAACGGTTGCTTCCTTAAAGTTTCTTTATTGCTGGTCGCACTAAACAAACTTGGGGGGCAAATGTTATCCAAAAAACAAGTATGGATGACATGGTGAACATTTTGTACACGTGGCTAACATCTGGCAGAATTCGTGTTCGACTATTGACCAGGAGTACATCTACTGTCACACGATAAACTTCTTCCTACGACCAGCCTGGTCGTATGCACGATATACGCGGAAAAGATCTTATGCAGTTATGATAGTATCCGAAATTATCTCCCATGATTTCCTGAGTATCCGACTATTTAGGAAATCATATCTGTAACAAATTAATGTAAATCCTCCTTGAGCCTATAAATAAAGAATGAGGGCTCAAGGGAAAGGGATCTTCTTCTTCTTCCTTGCTTTCAGATCACTAGAAATTAAAGTTATCTGATTAGATACATTGTATTATTCCTGAGAGGTGGTTGAAACTCATTGAACCCTAGTTATTTGATCATTCCTCTGAGTCTTACATCAATAACAATTCAAGTGGATGTAGGTTATTACCAGATTCTGGGGCCGAACCACTATAAACCCTTGTGTTCTTTATCATTTCATCATCACATTCTTTCCAACGTGTTTGTCCACATCAAGCATATTTGACTCCGTGTCAGTTGGCCAAATTCAGGGTCAACAGAGTGTGTTAATAAGCTTGTTTTTAAGTTTGATGAAGGTTTGGAGAAGTTTTGGTTAAGTTTGGCTCGGGGAAATCGCAGGAAGGAAAAGTGCTGCATTGGCTGTCTGTGACTAGCGCTACAGCGCTAGCCTTTGGGGGATTTTGGTCTGCTTGTAGCGCTGTAGTGCCCTCCTTAGAGCGCTATAGCGCTGCCCTGTTTCCAGAAAGGGATTTTAGGGTTATTTACAAGGGTTTTTGACCAAGGGTTCAAGGTTCGATTCCACCACCCTGTTTGGTGGAATTAGGACTTCCCGGGGGCTCGGGATTGGTCCCGAGGCTAGGTTTTGGACTTGAGTTTTGGTGATGACTTTGATCTATGGTTGTGATTAGGTGAGCGCTAAGGCTCGAGAGGGATCGTGCTCAAGGAGTCAAGTGAACAAAGCTAGTGAATCTAAGGTAAGAAAACTGCACCCGGTTATATGTTTGTGATGGGACTTAGTGTTCCCAATATCTGTATAATGTCAATGATGGTATTATGCCATGGGACATGTGATAAGCAGCCTAAGGGCGTCGTACACAATATTTGCACACAGGGCACGACTTGGCCACTGGTAGCCGAGGACAGCTTAATATTCACTGAGCTCAGTTTAAGCGGGCCAGAGTCAGTGGGATAACGGAGGGTGCGGCCTGAGGGCGCTAACCCTAGTTATCATTTGTGATTTGGTGTATGTATGAGTTGGTATGTTTAGTATGCTGAACACTTGATTATTCTGAATGTTTATGTGGTTGGGAACATGATATGCAATATGAGATATTGTATTGTCTATTGATTGCTTATGCTCTGTTATTGTGTTTTCTTGCTGGGCCTTGGCTCACGGGTGCTACGTGGTGCAGGTAAAGGCAAAGGCAAGTTAGGCCAGTCCTGAGATGGAGAGCTGCGGGGCTGAATGTACATAACTAGCTGTTCGGTCGCCTTGGCCAAGGAGTGGATCAGGACAGGGATCGCTGAACTGTCTATTTTGCCTTAGTATGGCTAATGTTGTATTTGGATCATAAATCTTTTGTAAACGGTTCTAGTTCTGTTGTTTTTGGGATCCCGTGTAAACAGGTTATAATATTTAAAAGAAATGTGACTTTTAAGACCAAAATCTTTTAACCCTAGTTCCATTATAGTTTCAATAACACGTTTTTAATTAAATGACTTGATTAGCAAGTCTGGCACTTTTATAAACACACAGTGTAACGGTCTTGGCTATCTAGGACGTTACAAACCAGGACCATCTGTCAATACTTACATCCCACAGATATGTTCTGAAAACCTAGATCCTCGGCCCCAACCGCGAGTTGTAAGATTCGCAAACAGGAGTTACTGGACCGAAAGTCGTCGAAGTGGTAGGTCCGAGGGCAATCTGAGAAATTAGTTGAGTTTTGCACAAAGCCCTCGATACGATTCACAACCTGATTTGTGTGATCGTCTGAATTCGCAGAGAAGAAATCCAGCTCGGAATGAAGATGTTAGTTATACTCGGCAAGAGGGAGGTCCTTCCATAGTACGTGATAATGGGAATGCCCCATCAAAGCAAGCTCGAGCTTGGAGGGACAATAACCCATCAAATGCGTATGATAGGCTAGCTTTGATGGAAGAGAAAATGAAGAGGCTTTTATCTGGAAAAGATAAAGATGATTGCAACTCAAAGGATGAGCTAGAGCCTTTCGCTCCAAATATTGCATTGGCCACATATTCGATAGGCTTCAGAATGCCACACTTGTCAAAGTTTGATGGAGATGAAGATCCGTCAGACCACCTTGGGATGTTTAATACCATGATGACGGCCCACAATGTCGGACTCGATCTAAGGTGAATTTTATTCCCTTCAACTTTGATCGGGCCAGCCAGGCAGTGGTTTAAGCAATACAAGAGGCATTATATAAATTCGTGGAAAAAGTTTTCTTCTGACTTCAAAAAAGCATTCTGGGCTTTCTAGATAGCTTAGGTTAAGGCTGATTCATTAGCCAATGTAAAGCAGAAACCTGGCGAAACGTTGAAGGCGTATCTAAGTAGATTTGCCAATGTCGCTGCATGAGCTAGGGATGCCGATGACAGCTCCAAGCTCATGGAAATGAGGACAGGAATCCTTGTTGGGGGCGACCTGTGGCAAGAATTACAAAGAAAAGGAGTTAATAGTGTGGACGAGTTCTTGGCACGAGCTCAAAGATGGATTAACCTGGAAGAGGCGCGAGCTTCCGTCGCAAGAACCAGCTAGATCCCTGTCCAGCTCGTTGGAGCGGTAACGGACATTGTAGTTATGACTCAAACTGTTACCCATAATAACCAAGGGGGGAGAAATGGTGAGGGAAACCAGAGTGGAACAAAGAAAAATAAGTCTAGGGAGAAATTCAAGCCTATTTATGCCACTTATACCAACCTCACGGATACTAGGGAGCGTATCTTCCTAGCAAATTCTACTCGCCTTCCATGGAAGAAGCCAAAACCGTTGAAAAATCAAAGAGCGAAGAAAGATCCTTCAAAGTTCTGTCGATTTCATAATGATATTGGTCATAACACGGATGACTGTCGACAGCTGAAGGATGAGATCAAAACACTGATTAGAATGGGTTCTTTGGCCCAGTACGCCTGAAATTGGGTGGTCCCTAATCAGCCCGCTGGACCAAACCCTCCATCAGCCCTCGAAGCTCTAGTAAGTCAAACCCGAGCTCAAGCGAATCAGGACGTTCCTCCTCCGATAATAGGGGGAGATATAGCCACCATTTCAGGAGGACCTCATCTGACAGGCATGAGCATAAGGGCCCAGAAGAGGTACATTAACGAACTGAAATCCCATAACGGAGTGGAGTTCGTCCCAGAACAACGGTTATCGAAACAACAATGATTGGAAAAACAACCAATCTTTTTTACAGAAGATGATTGTAACGCCCTACTTCCTTAGAGCCGTTACTAAGTGAGTTTTAAGACAAAACAGTGTGCAATGAACTCGCTAACCGAGGTTTTTAAACAAAAGTGTGACTAATTAAAAGTTAAGGCTGTAATCTTAGAAAAATGCGTCGTTTCAATAAAACTTCTAGTATTAAACATTTGGGATCCCAAAATAAGGTTTGAAAACTATTTACTTCTTAAAATAAGTTTACAGTTGATCAATTATAAAAATCATAGATTATTACAGCCATTTTCAAATAAACCCCCAACCAAAGCAGTCGGGCAGGCCAAACATGTACGCGTCGCTTCACGCTCTCCGTACTCATGGTTGGTTGACTTAGTCATTGCCCTTACCTGCAACACAGAGCACCCGTGAGCCGAAGCCCAGCAAGAAAACTCATGCAGAACATAACATATGCAGTTTATACAGTTTATCATAACAGATAATCCACAGACAAACAAGTCAACCATTAGACTAAGCAAACACGGCCATGCCACCCCAGAGCCTTACCGAAGCCTGGGGTATCGGTTCTCACCGCGAGGATAACTCATGTATCCCTTGGGTCCCACCCTGAATATAAGCATCCCATGTGCTGAGTGTTACTTTCGGCCCCGCTGCCGCACCCGGCCTACGCCGCTCTCGGCCCTTGCCGTTCATTTTATTATAATCACACATATAGTATAACACAACAACATTCCAACGAATAATAATTCATTTAAGTCTGCATCCTAACATGTCATGAAATATAGGGCCATGCCCCGCAATCACACTATGGGCCCATGCCCTATCCTACGGGTGTTATAGTTTTCTTACCTGCTTCCCGAGCTTTCCGATGCACCAAGGCCACAAGCACGGTCCTCTAGCACGAGCCTCCTCGAAATCCTAGTCACAACACACATATAACACTTTTAATACTAACCAACCCAAAACCACTTCCCGGGACCAATCCCGCACTCTCGGAACCTCCATTTCCCTAAAACGATACATCGGAACCATCCCCCGAGTCCCCGGGAAAAATCCCAAAAAACCAGAATTTTTGCCTGCCAAAATGGCCTAGGGCCGCAGCACTCCCCTCAAGGGCCGCGGCGCCCAGCGAGTTGCCCTCCTCCTGATGCAACCTCGCGCCGCGGCGCCCAAGAACAGGGTCGCGGCGCTCATACGCGAACCCAGATTTTCTGGGTTTTCTCTTGCGTTTTTCCCGAACTAAAACAATCCCAAATCATCCCAAACTCAAACCTAAGCCCCAAAACCATATCAAAACCCCAAGTAGACCATCTAACAACCCATAAACATCATCAAAGACATCCAAACACACAATCAAATCCCCAAAATCCACATCCTTGATTTCAATTTCAGAAAATAGAAACTCAAAGTTCAAACTTTAAACCATGCTCAAATTTCTTAACCCATAACATAATCAAGCCTTAAATGTGTACAAAATTCCTTACCTCATATGGAGAATCCATCCCTAAGCTTCCTTCATCTCCTAGGTCTCCAATTCAGCTCCTCCACTCATCTTCTTCTTCTTCATGCCCTAGCTTTTCCCTCTCTTTTCTCTTCTCTTCAAACTCTATCAAGACCAAAATGACTAAGTCCCCAAACCGTGTACCCCTTAATACCCAGCTGCAATATGTCAATTGCCCAGCCAAATGACCATTTTACCCCTCCTTGCCTATCCTTTCCCAACTAAACCTCAAGGGCACTTAAGTCCTTTTACTTCTATTTCATTTCTACCATTTTCTATCTAGAACTTGTTACTCTCAGCAGTAACTAATGGTTACCCAGGTTACTAAATCTCCAATAACCATTACCTGCTAAATCTCAACTTAGCCATAAAATTCCCGAGGTACCCCTAGGCTCCTCTCGAGCCGGCTATAGAATTCCCGTTGTGACTCTTAAGTTAAATTTGCTCTCTAGGACCGTCTCGGCACGTGCATCACAATAATAACACCACACTCACGTGGTACAATTCACAGAATACAATTATCACATATATGCCCTCAGCGGGCTAAAATTACCAATTTACCCTATCATGCAAACGGGGTCCACATGCATAATTATTTCACCTAACATGCATACTAACCACGTAGTCATGCATCTCGAATGTTCAATTAGTCATATAACATGCTTTAAATCATAACCATGCATTAAACTCATAAAATCACACATAAATTCCATTATGCCCTCCAGGCACACTAATCAAGGCCCTTAAGCCTTATTAGCGATTTTGGGTCGTTACAACTATCCCCTCCTCATAAAAATTTCGTCCTCGAAATTTATCCAAACACATCAGTCAGTAAACCCGCAACTCTGACCCTGAATCCCAAGGTCTACCGCCTTTACTTTACTTTTCAATGACCCTCTCACAAGAGTAACAATCTTGCCCCTCAAGATTTTTTCTAATAGCCATGCTCTCGATAGCTCCTTGTTTACCCCGCAACCCTGCTGAAGCCTCAGGGTCTGCCTAAATTACAATGGCCAATTCATTGTCTTATTCCTGATTCCAGAGATACTCAAAAGTCATCACCTCTACTAGGTGGGATCAACTTGTAGGCCCCATTGGCCTAACCCTTAATACAACTTCAAAATTTTATGTCGAATCAAGAGTCAGAACTCTCCCTTCTTTCTCTGAACGCCTCACAGATCCCCGTCTGTTATTACGCAGAGACGCAACTCTTTCCTTCCAGAACTTTATTTCCTCATAACTTAGCAATTTACCAGCTCTTTATTCTTTCAGATAGGCAGACACTCCTGCCTTAAGAAGTTTCAACAACCTCTTTGGCTTTCTCTTTGCACTAAAGCCAAACTGTAGTATTCACTATGTTTCATCTCTTATCATGTCCTATGTCGTGTTACCTTAACAAGACACTAGCAACTGCCACCACGACTAACTTACCAGGGATTACACTTCCCTTAATACCTCATGTATTTGCCTACTCCGCGCTCAATTCTTTAGGATATCCGATAAACTTTCCGACTGCCATTCCACTTGCAATCAACTGATAGCTCCAGGCTCCCACTCTGTTCTTTTCGTTCTCTAGATCCTTTCCAAGATTTAAAATACTATAGGGTCTCAATTCGATATCATCGATGCTCCATCTTGAAATCAGTTCACTTGACCCAACTACATTAACTCCATCAACTGAGTTGAAACTTTTCAAGTCCAAACACCTTACTCAAGGTCTACAGTGGTCTATTCTCATGATACTATACCACATCACTTAACCCCTCAGGGTCCAAAGGAAATCGCTAGATTCTATCACCCGCTCAACCCTCCCGGTTCCGCGTACCCTGGGAGGTGGAATGATGTCCACTCAGAACCCTCATTCAAAACCAAAGCCTAACTGGATCCTTCACTCGATCCTGGTATCCCAACTTGTACCATCCTAGCAGGGTTCTTTCCTGTTTCGACCAAAGCTGACACTTCGGATTCCATGGCTCAGTGACACTCACCAGCTAATCATACCTGCCAACGTTACGCCAATCTCAGTCGTTGCCTTGTATCCTCCATCACAATCTATGGCGTTATCCCCTGACTGGCACACGCCTCATAGCTAGGAGTTTCGCCTCTAATTATATCTCCCCTCGCTCCATCGAGGATTTCAACACTGATCATCCGTCTGTTACTTTTCACCACATCTGTGTCTCAATGTTAACCTTTCTTACTAATACCCAAGACTTAAGTACCTTATGCCATGTACAACAGTCGACTTAACGCTCTAAGTGTATCAACCATGATCCATTCAGTCGCCTCCCGCAAGGTTCAATCCATCCTCGCGTCAATTTATTCCTGGGCGTGCCCAAATCGTGATACACTCCCCCATTTCCATAACCTTACTGTAGATCAGGTCCTTTATGCAATCACTCTTTACTTAACCATAGCACACACACATTCCAGCATCGCCAGATACCAATTAATTCTTACCTTGTCTTCTGAATTTCTTTCTGATTTGACGCCACTCAGTCCGTCTAACCTCAAGTTTTACTGTTCTCCTCATCTCTGATGTAGTTGTCTCCGGAGGTGCTTAAGCAATAGATGACGCGCTTACCAGTCCTGAGATGCTTTCTGTTCTTCAAATGTTCTTCATTAGCTTATTGCGGCTTCAGATCAATTCTTCGCTTACATGTCCTTTCTTCTTGTAGCTCTAAACTGAGTACTCCTGACGACACCCAAACTAACACTCCGTAGAACCTTACCTGAGACTCCGCCTTCTGGATACAAACGTCTTCCGCATAGTCATTTGCTCACCATTTCCGTCTGAGAGTAATCCACATGTACTGCTCGTGAGCTTGAAGAGGACTTGTCCATATCGTTCATGCATTCTCTGCCTAAAGAACTTACCTGTGCTGCTGCAGCTTGAACCATTCTAGAGTCTTCGTTACCAGCTCCTCACACCCTACCCGGTGTAAACTAGACAATTTCCCGAAATGTTTCTATCCTTGGTTTCCAACTGGCCATAACCAGGTCGTAGGTCAACTCTTGGAGACATCGTCCCGTCTTGTATTCAACATTGTACCTTTCGTTCTAACCCGACGATACTAGCAATCCTCGCAGTATAACACACTAGCTACACCAGGCTCAGATTCCTTCGATTGCTTCAACAGACTTTCTGTCGGCCAAAACCGTCTTTCACCACATTGCTCATACCAATCCTATCTGTAGTTCGACCTTGCAGTACTCCCAACTCTTTCTTTACATACCCACACCACTTTCCACGGGTCAGCTCAGTTCCCACTCAGTCTCCTTTACATACTCCAGATGATATCCTCAACAATCCATCTGCCAGAGTTCTAATTCCTTCTCAATAGGTATTACTGTCCTCAGCCTCTCAAATGGCACCTTTGAGGCAACCTCTCTATGTCCATCTCCCTCTCGGAACATTTTCAACACCGAGCCCTTCCAGTTCGTTACATGCCCAAAGCATAAGCTCGTCAGTTAAATACTCATCCTTGAGGACTCAGCCTCGAACTTTGAATGTATCGACGCGTTGCAGTTCCCCGTTCCCTCACCATGGGAAATCCATCCTAACATCTCGAGTCATTCTATGTAGAAGTCATGCCCTCACCTGACCTCCTCTCAGGTGGCATCCTCTTCCTCATGTGCATACCAAATAATCTCCTGATTCCTGTCGCCATCCCGATAACTACCTATTCGATCAGGCTTCTTTCCAATCTCAATCTAGGTGCCCAAGCACTGTCTGGGGTCCCTTTTTACCTCAAAAATCGAGAGTCCAACCTCGCTGCGTCCTATCAACAAAAATACCATCTTATCAATCAGACTTTTCCCCCTTTCTGGCAAACCAGAAGCCATAGAACTATCCGGGGTTCCTTTAAATCGATTATCACAAATCTATCTTTACTAATTCCATCAAAAGGAAGCACTGCCACTGTGGCTCTAGCACTCATGCTCTATACATCAACCATCAGTTCCTTGAACAACATGGCCCTCTCTGCCATCCATATGCAAACGATAAGTCCTTACATCAGAGCGGCCCAAATGCCCTGGACTATCCCAGAGTTCCATCCTTAAATGGGTCGCCACCATTTCCGGATACATCCGTCAGTATAAATTCCCAAAATGAATTATCCAATTCACCAAACCCATTGTTCTACACTGTTGTTACTCTATCAGTCCAAACCAAACTTATAAGTCCACCAGTCTCCACAGTTCAAATCACGTCTTTATAACCTCTCCTATCACTCACCATCTGAGTTCTTTCCAACCCATTAAGCCAGTACCTCAGCCCGAGTACCAAATCCGGGCATCTCCCTGCCTCAACCTTTAACATAACCCTCTAATCAGGATCTCTCATCCTCTTAACCAAGGGTGGAATTAACTCTGCTCGTCTATTGATAAATCCCTTACCAACTCGAGCTCTCCTCAAAACCCGAGGATAACACCCTTTAACCTCTCATGTAATACCCTTATCTGTCCATACCTCACAGTAAACCAACACTGGTAACCTTACTGTTAAAACATCTAAATCAGCCATTTTCCCAGAGAAATCCGCTGTTCTTCTATCCCATCTCAACTAACAAACCCCACAGCTTACTCACACACTAGTGACCCTTTGCTGCTGCTTTCAGGGATAATTGGAGATCCCAACTCCAACTTATATCTAGAATCCCCCTTCTCAACACAATATCGGGTCCCTAAACCCTTCTAGGAACCAACAACTCGAGTTCATCCATCAAAACCGACCAAACTCCTGAACTCAGAGGTTCATACTCTGAACCAACCCACAACTAGATCCAAATATCCACAGGTATAATGCACACACAAGCCTATACTAGGTCAAGTCCACAATGTCATACATTTAGCTACCAAATTTAACATCACTAAGTATATCCACACTCATCATGCTTCATACAGGCCAATAAACAGATATAACTTATGAATTTAATCCAGAAAATTAACCACATATACTCAATATGCGAACCATTATGCCAATATTCATCCACATGTATAATAATGTTATTCAGCACGCATCAATCTCAACATGCAATAATCAAGGGCCCAGCCCAACAGCATCTCATGCATATGTCATTTCATTCCTCATGCTCCATATAAATAAGCAGGAAAACAGGGCATTCAATCATATATTCAGACATGTCAATCAATCATACCAACCAACCCTGAGTCGAGCTTGTCACTGACAGCGAGCGTACATGTTCGGTCGATCTCCAGAACCAATAAACCTTGGCTCGCTCTGATACCAAGTTGTAACGCCCTACTTCCTTAGAGCCATTACTAAGTGAGTTTTAAGACAAAACAATGTGCAATGAACTCGCTAACCGAGGTTTTTAAACAAAAGTGTGACTAATTAAAAGTTAAGGCTGTAATCTTAGAAAAATGCGTCGTTTCAATAAAACTTCTAGTATTAAACATTTGGGATCCCAAAATAAGGTTTGAAAACTATTTACTTCTTAAAATAAGTTTACAGTTGATCAATTATAAAAATCATAGATTATTACAGCCATTTTCAAATAAACCCCCAACCAAAGCAGTCGGGCAGGCCAAACATGTACGCGTCGCTTCACGCTCTCCGTACTCATGGTTGGTTGACTCAGTCATTGCCCTTACCTGCAACACAGAGTACCCGTGAGCCGAAGCCCAGCAAGAAAACTCATGCAGAACATAACATATGCAGTTTATACAGTTTATCATAACAGATAATCCACAGACAAACAAGTCAACCATTAGACTAAGCAAACACGGCCATGCCGCCCCAGAGCCTTACCGAAGCCTGGGGTATCGGTTCTCACCGCGAGGATAACTCATGTATCCCTTGGGTCCCACCCTGAATATAAGCTTCCCATGTTCTGAGTGTTACTTTCGGCCCCGCTGCCGCACCCAGCCTACGCCGCTCTCGGCCCTTGCCGTTCATTTTATTATAATCACACATATAGTATAACACAACAACATTCCAACGAATAATAATTCATTTAAGTCTGCATCCTAACATGTCATGCAATATAGGGCCATGCCCCGCAATCACACTATGGGCCCATGCCTTATCCTACGGGTGTTATAGTTTTCTTACCTGCTTCCCGAGCTTTCCGATGCACCAAGGCCACAAGCACGGTCCTCTAGCACGAGCCTCCTCGAAATCCTAGTCACAACACACATATAACACTTTTAATACTAACCAACCCAAAACCACTTCCCGGGACCAATCCCGCACTCTCGGAACCTCCATTTCCCTAAAACGATACATCGGAACCATCCCCCGAGTCCCCGGGCAAAAGCCCAAAAAACCA